>NC_142797.1:28845211-29012711 GCF_049724085.1 Artemia sp. Qi Xiang Cuo | reverse complement strand
AAGCAAATCCTCCCCCGTCAGAGGTAGTATTCCGAACGCGATCTAGAGCTTCGCTAATTGATGCTGGCAGTTGAGCGTCCTCCATGATCTGCAGCATTTTAGTATATTTGTCACTCACAGGATAGTCCCAAACAGCTAGCTTAGATCTTTCAAATTCTGGGATATTATCGTCGAGACTCAATTCTTTCCATATCCTAAAAAAAGTTTCGTAGTCAAGTACATTTCAACTGATTCAGCTAAAATCGTTGTATAGAAGGACCAATAGATTTCAGTGGTTGAAAAAAAAGAAAAAACTACAAGAAGGGATGTGATATTTTGCTACTTGAGACGGTTTATAATTTAGATTTTGGATTGAGGCTGATGGAACATTGTAGTAAGGACTTGTTGTGATTTAGGTTATGTTGCAGCGCATAATAAGCACTTGGCTTTAATCAAAATCACTATGAACCGCAAAATAGGATGGATTGTCCTTCAAACACTCTTTAGTCACTATAGTCCTACGTTGAACGTATATTATATTCCTTTTTAGAAAATATTCTAAAATTTGGAGTAATTGAGAATACACAAGGATTTCATTTTCGAGCGGCATGTACATAGCGGTGTTCAAACGGGCACTCGGGCCTTAAATTGAGTGTAAAAATCGGCAAGTGGTTCTTAGATCCTGTCTTTAGTTCAGCATTGTCGAACTTCAAATTATTCATAATCTATCCGGACATTGTTAAATTTCAATTTTGGACTCAATCTATGACAGCCTCAAGTGTCTGAACACCGCTTTTTTACTCTATGTATATTTGATGCAGTAGCTACTGTTGCTGTATTTAGACCAATTTTGCACTTCAACTAGCAGGTTTTATGGTTTATGACAAATAATGAAACAGGAGGTGCAGCTGTACTGTTTCTAAGAATGCTGCCAGTGAAATCTGAATCAGGGAAATTTTATATAGTTTTGACCTTTAGATCCAAAGCACATAATTTACTTTTAACCATATGTATCCACTAGGAAACTATAAATAATGACTAATCAAAAACTGATGAAATTATATTGAAAAGCAGATACTGAATAATCTTAAGAATTTACCAATTTGAACATACTAAAACACCCACAGTAGTAACATACTAAAATGCGCTTAGGTATATTTTGGCACTTGTCTACTATATAAAACACACTCGAGAAGTGAGGTTTGGTGAATGCTAAGGAAATAAAACAAAATATGATGAAAATACAATGCTTTAGTAACAAAATTATGAAAACTAACACAAAGAATTATGGAAGGGGGGCCACCCAGAGCGCGTAACCTAAAATAACCTAACCTAACCAAAATGCCAACTAAATATTTAATTAAAAAAAACTATAATTTGGTTTCTCAGCGAGCAGAAGGTTATTGTCTGGTATACACAGCGTGAAAAACCTGGTATTCGCAATACAAGTTCTCGGGTGTGTTTTATATTTTAGACAGGTACCCATACTTTTTCAGAGACAAAATCAAAAGTTAATGTTTTTCCAGTGAAAGGTCATTGCATTAAAGTAGACATTAGTAAGGTATCCTTTTGTTCAGCCATTTTTTACTTTATTGGTCTACCCAAATATAAGATGTAATTCAAAAAACTGAATTAGATTCTAAATTTAAACCCAAAAATTTCAATTTGAAATTTAAAATAACATTTCAATTAGTTTAAACTGACCCGGCATCTGTTGGGACCCCTGCTTCTTTATTATCAGATAAATGTCCCTTTTCTGTTATACATAGGTTTCTTACAATATAATTTATTTACAAGTTAAACTCTCGTAGAGGCTGTTTTCAATTTAATAATTTTGCAGGAGGGAAGTAATTGGTTTGTACAGAACCTTTATTTTTATCTTTACACAGGCTAGTTAAATCTTGCCATTGAAATATAATTTATGGGCAAAGCAAGTTCAATTTTGGGTCCCCATTGATTTTAATGGCTCATGGCGTCACATGATGGTGGAAAAGGTGAGCTGACCTGCTTCCTGCGTATAAATTGTTTAGTTCAGTTCCCGTTTGGAATTCAATCACTGATGTGGGCACAATGTGGCACAATGTGTGCCACATCGATGTGGCACAATGTGGGCACAATGTGTTTTTTTTGGTTCTCCATATCTGGGCACTTCGTATCGAAGGAGTTGTCGTAGAAAATTCGAAAAGGGCTCATTCGATTGCAAATTGGAGTGGCTAGTGCCCTTTTAATTAACGAAAGTGATTGGAGGGCAACTAGCCCCCCCCCCCGACGCCCATCATTCGCCCAAACACATCCAGTCAAAACATTGAGATAGCCATTTTGTTCAGCGTAGTTGATTTCCAGATATAAAATATCTTTTTGAGGAGGACACTCCGCCACAACCCTCAGGGCAAGGGTTGTAAGTTCTGCCCTGGGGGCATATCAGGTTTTTATAGAAGGCGTTGTCATAGAAACTTCAAAAAAGGCTCGTTCGATTGGAAATTCTAAGGGCTAGTGCCCTTTTTAATTGTCGAAAGTGATTGGAGGGAAACTAGTGACCCCCCGCACCCATAATTAGCCCTAAGACATCCAATCAAAATTTTGAGATAGCCATTTCGTTCAGCGTAGTTGATTTTCAGATCGAAAATATGTTTTTGAGGAGGACACTCCCCTACAACCCAGGGGGCAAGGGTTTTAAGTTATGCCCTGGGGGCATATAAGGTTTTTATAGTAGTCGTTGTCGTAGAAACTTCAAAAAAGGCTCATTCGATTGTAAATTCAAAGGGCTAGTGCCCTTTTTAATTGTCGAAAGTGATTGGAGGGCAAATAGCCCCCCCCCCCCGAGTAGATTGTATCTATTGAATTTGCGTAATGCCCTAGGAATTACCATGCTATTTGCTTAATACCCTAGGACCATACTATTTGCTTAATGCTCTACACCTTTTCAAAGAGAGTGAGTACCCCCTCACATGGTATACACTACAGTTTCACGTGCATATTGCAAAAAGCAAACAAACCTATAAAGTGTCCAAACACGTTTACAAACCATAATCATGATGGTATAACAAAGTCAGACTGGTTTTTTGCTATTGATATCAACTGCACAACGAATTGCACAAGAATATACACTACAGTTTCACGTGCACATTTTAAAAAGCTGGCAAACCTATAAAGTGGTCAAACACGTTTTGAGAGTATAGTCGAGATTGTATGACGCAACCTAACTGGTTTTTGAGGCAACATCCGTTTTGTAGGGCCAATCAGAGACAGCGGAGGTTACTCTATGTACGATAACTTGATTGGTGATTGGATTTGAATAAAAGGAGTGATTTTCATTGCAATTCTTAGTAGTAAGAGAATTGAATTCAGAGAGAATAGTTTATTTGAGAGGATATTAGTAGAGAAAATGAGTGGAGCATTTACACTATTGGAGATTGATGGTGGAGCTGGCGGCAGCAGCAAAGATATACCACTACCAAACGGAGCTTTGGAAAAACAAGAGATTGTAGACTATGCCTTGAATGGGATGATATGCTTGCTAGATACGTCATATCATTAAACAAATTGAAAATGGATGAGTAATTATGTTTTGTTGCGAAGCTGAATATTGTGTATATAAAGAACTTCAGGCAGCATTAGATGTGCTAGTGAAATACATTAATGAGAACAAAATGCATCAGTGAATATTATTGTTGTAATTATGCTTAATAAAATTTTTTCTAAATCAAAGGTATTTTTCTTTCTAATAGTAGACTACCGTATATTTTTTGGAGTAGAAAAAATTCTGGTTAGTCTGAAGTTGGTTGTGAGAGTGTTAGGACTCTAAAAAATGGATAGATTTGAGAAGGAGCGAATCATGGGGAATCTAGTGCTTATGGGAAAACGTTTGATTCTAGATGATGATTTTCTAGAGCTGTCTATTCAAAGGAAGATATTTTCTCAGGGAATGCTTGTCGATATAATGAAAACTGATTCTCCATCATTAGACTATTGCATGAAGCTTTTACGTTGTGGTCCAAATGCATTTACACAATTTATTGATATATTAATCACGACACGGAAAAATGATATTGTTGATATGCTTTTAAACACCAGTTTAGAAATTTAGGACTTTTTTCAAGAGAAAGATGGTGTTCAAGGATGATTTACTCCTCTTTCTCTCTCTCTATCCCACTCAATTCGTTGTTGCCAGCTCAGTTTCATTGTGGCAATGAGAGTGTCAACACATGAAAAAAAAATGTTCCATACATGTCCACTATGTATGTACACACTGGGCAGCTGGTCATCATGTGAGAATTGCACAATGATTGATGAGTATGATGAAAAGTGTAGATTATGCAACCCGTGTAAATTGCATAGAGGATATGCTGTGCAAATTAAAGGTTGTAATTCCTGTCTTGAAGAGGTGCGAGACTCTAATCCTAGAGGGCACCTATGCTCCAATTGCCACTATGATAAATGTAATCAATGGGAGAATACATTTACCGGTATGATTGGAAAGAATCCTAAGCGTGATTTTAGTTTATTGCTACGAGATTGGTATCGTCGTGGTTTTAGATTTTTCTGAGAGGAGGAGCCGGGTCAGCGATTTAACTGTTGGAACAACAAAAGAATTTGTTTTCTACGACATCAATGTGAAGACAATGGGTGTTATGATTATAATCCCACTGATTTTTATTTGGCTGTGACGGAATGTGATTCGCCACTTGAGGACACTGTTTGTGACATTGTTTCAAATAAGCAAATTGAAACATGTGAATTCTACACAATGAATGAGAATAGTATCATTGATTAAACAAAGAGATATGATAAGAGTGAAATTACACTCTACTGTAGAAAATGCGACCCTGACATTCCAGTACATCAGGATCAGTATACTGTGAATTCAGATAATATACCCGCATTAGTTGTTATCGAGAAATACCTATACCTTTACCTAGTAGAAGATGAAATCTAAAGAGTAGAAAAGTCGTTTTTTATCATGTACATACATTTTTCATTTATTAGTAAATAATTTCACATATATTTTTAGAACATTTTATTCGTAGGGCACTAAAATCAATATTAAACACATTTGTAAGTACATTTTCCACTAGAAAGTCATTCAATCGAGGTAAGTCAATGTATATATCGAGAAACTGCTTGTAGGTATAGCCACGACATCTGAACATGAAAAATAGTAGTGCATGAAACCCACATGGGTTAGTCGTTAAATCCTGTACTCTTCGTTGATTTTGAATAATGGTTTTCCCACTGCTTTCAATAAAGTTGCTGATTAATGGAGTGTATAATTTATACGATATGCCAAGAGGATCAAAAAATTAAATATTCTTCGCTGTTTGAAAGATGCATAACCAATGGCCTGTCTTCAAGTCGATGGTTTGCTATTAACAATGATTAGGGTATTGTTAACTCTTGGAATTTTTTCAATGAAGTCTGATGGTATGCAATAGGACTTGTACTGGGACATACATGGATCCATACTACATACGTTGATTATTTGGTTTGTGTTCATGGTGCTAGGTCTAGTAGAGCACTGCCGTCGGGTGTGATTTCCCAATAGGTTTCAAATTGACTCAACGATATTAGCGTGATACTCTCAGTCAAAGCATCGGCAAATGTGCAGTCTAAACGTACATTCCCTGTTCGTACTATGCTCATATCCTGGGTCCCCGACAGGTCCAAAACAATTACACCATGATGTTTTGAAAACATTGAATCGGTTATTCCATTTTCATATAGTTGGGAGTCATGATCTAGGGATTGCATGGTCAACTCGTACAGAGTTCTATAGGATTTTTTGACAAATGATAGAGTGTACAGTGGAATACCATTCACTTTGCACAAAAGGCTAGATAGACCGAAAAATTAAAATCATGGGGGGATTCAGTCCAGGATCCAACGGCACTGCCACTCTTCACAAAGGCCAAAGCCAATTTTGATGGGATTTCCCCTAGATAAATGATGAATAAGTATAGCTACGAGAGCCGGTGGCAGTGTGACGTTGATTGGTGATCGCATGGGGGACAAGAAGTTTAATGTTGTTGCCATTTGCTCTTAGCTTTTCCACTGCCAATGCAACAGAGCTCATAACCTCTTTTTTTCGGACGTGGAGAATTGCCGATGTGATAATGACATTTTCATCGGGTGCTGCAGGAAGTGTTTTTCTGAAAATGAAATTCGACAGGGCTAGTTACAACTTTATGTCAATCTTGACATTGGGGTAACCATTGGGATATTTTGAATATCTCATGATTTAATTTTCCAACCAGATGACACTCCTGGGTCACTGCGGTAGTCAACTCACCGTTAGTATCAACACCTGATCGATATTCATAGCCCAATGACTGTCCTCTCAACTCCTTCTATGTCTTTGGTGTCATCATCATAAATTGTATGTAGCTTGCATAGTTGGATAAGTTATTGCTAGTGCTAATCAATGTTCCATTGATGAATACATTAATTTGTTTGCACAGATTGTGTAGAATACAGTTTTCGTAGGAGAGATCACCGGCAGCAGTTGGAGTTGTATTATCTGACTTTTTCTTCACCGCAAGATTTAAATCAATAAATTTTGATGAAAAATCAATGATAGTCTTCATTGGAAAATATTTGAAAGTGTATAGAGGGGGGTTGCTGGGGATGAAATTGTTCATAGTAGCCATACTTGACGCTGACATCAACATTTTCAGCATTGAACAGATTTAATGAGGAACTAATTGAAGGATGTGATTCCTTGTGAGGGAGATAAGTCTTCTTAAGAGAAGAAATCCTTCTTTGATCTAACAATCTTTTTCTTTTTCTTCTTCTCCTTATTGGTCTTCCTTGCTTTGCTCCTCAAAGTCCTTGTGTATGTCCTTCGCTTCCCGCCTGGGTAGAGACTGATGAGTGAATTACGCGCAGGCATCCTTTTCAATCCCCCCCATTTTGCTGAGATTTTAATTGCTCACCAACGGCTCTTGCTGAAGATCTAATGTTTTCTTTAACAATCTCGTTGTAATTCTGACCCGACCCCCAGTCCTATTGTGTTGAGGCAGCAAAATTTGATGCAGCAGGTACAAGATATTTTCTGGCAAGGGGTAGTGCAGAACGAAATAGCCTAGCAAACCAGCTACCAAGACCACAGCCAGACATTATAGTACGCCCCTTGTAGTAGTCCAATCCATTGCCTATTTGACGTGGACTCAGAGCACCAACATAGCAATCGATATTGGGACAGACAAATGGAATTCTTCTATTGTTCATTTTAGGTGGTGTCGCCGACAATAGGTCGAAAATGACATGTAATCACTGCTAAACCTTTTGTTATTGCTAGAGGATCACCCAATTTACTTCTTAGTGTTAACTGACAGAGCTTCAAATACGAAGTGTTTACAGCAACATACTGAAGATGCTTTATATTATAGTGATGAACAAGTTTATGGGTTGTTTTTCGTTCAAGAACACGTAGGAGGGGGACATTTGAATTACCAACTCTCGATGTTTCCACAAAAGATGCATAGAGATATATGCAAGAGTCCGAGGCGAAACCAGGTGGATAGTCAGCAAAAATAACTTGATCCATCCCGTAAACAGTGCCAGCGTTTTTCCCATTGATATATTCTGTTTAAAGCCAAGAACGTTTCTCAAATTATCATTGAGAATAATCATTTCAGTGTCAACAGGTGAGGTAATGTAAATCCTATCGTGTTCCATTGAATAATTAAAATGGAATGTACCATTCCTACGATGTGAGATTTTTCTATTGATTGTAAGAGACAAATCTGTCATATTATCATATTCAATATATTTCAATTTGAAATGTGGATATTCGCTAGATTTAAGTGCTTCGACCCATTCATACTCGACAAAGAGTGACAAATCGAATTGTATAACTTTTATATCATACACACAATCCTTTCTCAGGATATCGTAGGTATTTTTGAGAATAGAGCCGACAAGAGCCACTTCATACTTTCTGTCATCGAATTTGATGGCGGGGGAGAGTTTCGTCCAAAAATCACCAGTTTTATTCAAGTCGTTGTAAAGAGGATCGGAAACGTTGGACATAAATGTTACATAGAAATCATTGGGCATTTGCAATATCTTCAACACTGATCCAAGAATCAAAATCAGAGTTGTTTCCTAGCCACCGAACAAGTAAATGTTTCCTACCCCTGTGAGTATGACTCTTTAATATCTTTACAATTTGATAGATTTCACTAGTATTTTTATCTTTTTGTAGTTCATAGTCATAAAAGCCGCCGAGAATTTCTTCATCTTTGTTATCACGCAGACGATAAGTTATGGGTTTAGTGTTTATGCTTTTTGCCACTTTAAAAAGTTCGGTGGACCACAAGTAATTACCCTTTTCAAAAACATCAGTTGTTCTATTAATTTGAACAGTATCACCAACATTAAATTTTTTCTTCTTGATAATCGTCTCATTGGAACATTGTTTAAGAAAGGTGTCAATTGTATCATGATCAGAATGTTGAAGTTCCGTTGGGTTGAGTTGGACAATGATTGATGAGGTCATTGATTATAAAACAACAAGATTTTATCTAAATCATGAATAAAATCCGTTGTATTTTTCAATGTACAATATCTTGAAATTAAAAGTCGGATAGTTCTTATCAATCGTTCGTCCAATGCAACCTTTATAGGACTAGGATTATGATAGAGCATTGTATTATATTTCGCTATTACTTTTTCAACATGGGGATTAAAAAATTCACTACCGCAATCCGTTTGAATTTTTTTATACGAATCCTGTTCGACAATACTTTCAATGGCCTGAGCAACTTCAACACCTCTCTTTGACCGCAATGGAATGGCATATGCATAGCGACTAAAAACACTTATTGCAACTAGAATGTACTTGTACGATGTATTGTAACGTCTTGAAATCTCATCTAGAGCTAGGAGATCTGCTTGCATTATATGCAATGGGAAAAAGGCTTTAGTTTTTCGATAATGATTAGCACGAAGCCTATGATTTTTTTGCACAGTGTAATTTAATTAATTTTATAGAGTCTCGAGAACTTTTTGTGTGAAGACCAGTGACTTTGGAAAGAGTCGTGGAGGAACTTATACTCCCCACTTCACCAATATTTTCATAAACACGTTTCAGAACTTCAACGATTTTGAATGTAAACGTGTAGTGTAACGTCCGCTACCCTTTTTTATACTGGTGGTTGGTGCTGGTGGTGACGTTGACTTGATACGTCTGCGCTTTTGTCTAGCTATCAGTGATGTACTGCTCCTCTTTATTGTCAAGTTTCCACTAGGTGTGCTAGTATTTTTCAAAATTGGTTTAAAATCTTCTTTTTCTTCTTCATGTTCATATTTTAATGGTGTTGACGATGGTGCATGTTCATTTAATTTTTTTAAATTTGCCTATTGCTAATAAGGCTTTTGGGGAAGCTTAATGTATTTAGAAAGTCGTATAGATGAGCGTCAAATGATAATAGTCCTTTACGATTTGTAACATCATCATAGATGAAATCAAGTAGATTATAGCTCTTGCCTTGAATTATAATCTCTTTCCCATTGCTATCAACTTGAATATGATCTTGACCACTTTCCATGAGATATGTTATGAGTCGTTTACTTTGTTTACGATATGAGTTGGGGATTAGATTTCCAATTTTCGATACAATTGAATCGAATTCCTCCTTCTTTAATTGTGTTCCAGCAGCAGCAGCGGCAGAATCCTGAGGAGATGATTCTTTTTTGTGATAAATAGCACAGGCCTTCGCTCGATTGGGCTTATGTTTGTCCACTCGGCGAAGTGTATCATGAAGTAAAAGCAGTTTTTTATCATCTTCAATATTCTTATTGTCAATGAATTTACTCAGATTGTTCTCAAAGTTTTCCACGGGTGAGAGAGCGAGTTCTATTGGAGTTAATTTATATGTTTTTGCCATTCTCTAGAGAAAAATATTTACAAGTCCTGCAATTATCGGTAGTAAAAGTGTGAAAAAGCTACCGCCTGCCTGAAGAAGACGTTTCCTTTTAAAATTCTTTCCTTTGTTTTTAGAGCCCAATATACGTACAATGGAACGATGTTGCTTTGCCTGTTGCTTAACTACTTCTGGTCGTTGAACATTGCCCGCGGTCAAATTTAAACAAAGTTCAGATATTAGATTAATGAAATCATTGTCAATACCATGTTTGAGTATGGCTTTCCTAAGCGGGGGTTTTGAATTGCTTAAAACTGAAAATAAATGTCTATTTTAGATCAGTGTCATGATGGAGTCTGAGAGTAGAAATTTGGGGGTGCCTGGATATATTTGTTTATTGAGGGTTATTAGCGAGCTAGAACCACGACCAACTTTGTAGGTGATATAGTAGGTGCAGTTCAATGCAAGTGTTCGCATACATTTGCTCTGATGAAAGAGATTGTTTAGAACCAGAGTAATGGAAATCTGTTCATGATGAGAGCGAACGGTGAACAATTGCAGCATTTTCTGAGACCATTCTTCAATGGATTCAGCTAGATCGTTACTAATCAGCCAAGAGTTTCGTTCAATAATACTTAAAAATCAGGTTCCTATATGAATTGTATATGCACCAACCCCGCCGTGCCAATTGCTTTTATTTCATCGTATGACTCCTGCCGAATACTGTACCAATAGTAGTTTTTTTTCGGTTTTTCCGGAAACATTTTATCACAATTTTTAATTATTTTAGTTAAGAGTTTTGTTTTGCCTGGCATTGACGGCCCACACAGAGACGATCTGAATGGTGTTTTAAATTGATACATGTTCCCTTCAACAGTTCACCTAGAAAACTAACTGTAGACTATAGTTGTCTAATGACTATATAATTTCCCTATTACTAGTCCGTTCAAGAATAATAATGAGAAGAACAAAATCAATAAAGAATCATATTTCTTGTATTATAAAAAATAGCACTTTAGAGAAAACACAGCAAAAATACTCTTAAGATTTTTTTTATTTATTTATAATAAAAAAACATTTATTTAAAAAAATGCACTAGAAAAAGCACTTTAATAATATACTTTATTTATAAGAAAATATCACATTTAATGAAAAATAATACACTTTGAATAATATCACTTTTTTTAATTTGAATGCAACATGTATATTTACAAAAAAAAATCTGCTCTAAGTAAAAAAAAAGATAACTTTGGTATTGGCGGCGCCCCCCCCGGTGGCTGGCTGGCTGGGTGCCCCCCAGGCCGTGATACCCCCCCCCCTCCTGGCCGTGAGACCCCCCCTAGGTTTTGGGAAATTTATTGGACTTTACTCAAACCGAGACTTCCCTATGGCTAACACATTCGAGTCGGTCGGAAGTTAAATAATGCCCCAGGGGGAGGGTCGTCACACCATCTTGACAAAAATAAACCTTGTCAGCAATGGTATTCATGGAAATTTTTTCTATGTTTACACTGAAGTTTCTGTAGTTCAGCGAACGAAGCGCCAGGAATTTTGCTCGTGGAATTGTATTTTCAACAATACAATTCCTATAGATGTCCATGTCAAAATTCTTATCCACATAGCGCGTGGGTACTCCTTTGCAGCGTTTTTTGATTTCCTCGTCGTGTGTCTGCATGAAGTACACCTTCGGACTTACAAATATACCACGCGAAATCATGTCGCTTCCCGTTTCTGATTTAAAAAATAAAAGCTGATTTGGCGCCCGACGTTTCACTAGCTCTGGGTAAAGCCCACTCCAATTGGTGTAGTCCATCCGCAAGCTGATGCTTTCACCGTGCGCCAAATCATCAATTAGATTTGAAGTTTTTACTTTTAGCAGTAGAGAATCTGTGTCCCCGTAGCAGACCTCTACCTGCCCCTTCTCCGGTTCCTATACCCTAGCCACCTTGTAGCAGAATTCAAACATGAGCTTTCTTGAGATCTGCAAGATCGCACTGCCTGAAGCAATATTTTGACTCAGGACAATGCTTCTTTTTTTCTATTCAGTAGTACCATGGCCGGGCCAATGGTTGTAAAGGAAGTGTAATTTGGATCGGCAATAACTCGAGCACATTGTTTGGGATCGGTCACGACGTCACAACGATCCCTATTGCGAACACTCTCGCACATTTTACCAAAAACCGAATTTAAAATGAGCTTATAAATTTCTTTTCGGCTTTTGTCTGCGCTTCAGAACTTTTCTTGACAAATGTGTCCACAAACGTTTTCAGATAGGGTTTCCGACTAAACTGGAGGGCCCTATGAACCTTTGTGACGTTGAAGCCGTTGTTGCACATCCATTTTAAAGCCAAATGATGTACAACAATATTTTTCTTCGGTAGAATGTCAGCAATAAGTTTTTGTTTTGAAGGTGACAAATGTAATCCGTCCATCTTGACCAAACGTCTGTTGCAGGGGCTCAAAGAGTCCCTAGTCACAGGTCTATTGATGCATGGAAAAACAAAATCCTTTACCGAATCGTGAAGCTCAACTGGTATCTCCCCATCAATTTCAAAAAACCATCCAACCGGCCCAGTCTCCTCAGCACTGTCAATGATGGGGAAATGGAGAGCTTGAGGGTCATTGAGCCATTTATAGTCATTGCAAGGTAGCGCATAATAGGACATGGCCGAGGGGTAGAGAGAATTCATATCAAGGAAAACTGCATCTGATTTTGTCCCCGTCTTCTCTCCAGTTGGATCAGTTTCCAAGATACGATCCCCGTGAAAAACGTATCCACCCCTCATTGACCTCTCGATGAACAGGTGCTGATCGATGTCAGTGATCAGCCCGATTTTTTCCCCGCTAATTTTTAGGATGATGTCCATTACCAGATAAGGAGATGAAAAATAATACCCTAAATCAAGATTAAATTCCCCATAGATTTTGTCCGTATTTTTACACATAATGTCTAACAAAGTTAACACATCACTTGACAAATACAGCTTGCAGTAGTCAAACTCATTTTTACAACCTCCCTCTGCCCACACTTTTTTAGCAAAACTGTATTCATCAGGGGTGCACCTACGATCATGTAGACTGTCGTAAAACAATTCGATCGAGGGAATAGTTTCCTCGGTGAATCTTGACATGGAACAGTAATAATCATAAGTATATATGCCCTTGACCGTCAACAAATCATATAAATCATTTGGAAATTTTTGCTTGAGAAGGGGGAAATCGTTGCAGCCGTCATCGTTTTTCTGCAATTGAATTAATTCGCTCAATGATTTAGGGAAAAAACTGTAGGAATCTAAAAAGCGAATTTTATTCGCGTACTCAATGTCATCTTCAACATATCTCCACATAAATTCCAAAACAAGAAACTTTTCCAATAATTTATGAATTATTTTGTAGAAAAAGCTATCTATCACCCATGCATCATCACTGTTCCATTTCCTTGAAGATGTGCCATTGCTGGTATCACATACTTCAGATCGTAGTTAGAATTATGTATAAAAACCAGAAGAAAGAGTTGCTGTTTAATTTTTAAATTACATGAATTGTGAGCCCACCCCCGAAAGTTACTTTTCCCTGTGGAATTGAGGTCAATAAGATGATTGTGATCCTGGACAGCGTCTTTTGGGGCAAGAGCACCCCTACAAACCCAACAAATTGTCCCCTTTCTAATGCCAGTTGCTCCTTATCTGAAAATGGCATTGGGTAGTTGGTGTGACGGAATCGTGAAATTGCACCGTTCGCTGTTTTTATTAAAGACACCAATAACTTCTCCATCCTACCCTCCTCATCCATAGTAAAAAAAACTCTTCCAATCGCATTTTATTATTGGAATCGCGACGGGCATGCGCATAGGAACACGCAACTAGTTTGTGTTTCTTGACTATATTTGGCCTTGATGGGTCTGACACCTCCACCAGTCTTGATTCACAATCTAAAGATACTTTATCAAGCTGTAGCAGGGAATTTTGAAGTTTTTAAATTGTAAAGTATCTTTACCTTCTGCCGGCATTTCTATTCTTTGATTGCCATGAAGTTTACAATGTCTCATGTGATCCGAGAATGTTCGCTTGGATCTAAATGAGAAAAGGCACAAGGGGCAATAGTGACATTCCCTTTTGTTCGGGCTTTGGGGTAAGAGTCGACTTATTGCCGTAACGGGGAAAAATGACCATAGGAATTTACATCTTTGGGAGGTTCGTAGATAACCCAAACCCAATTTTTAACATTATCTACCAACGGTGTCCTAACTGAATATAAAACCCCTTTTTTATTCGGTTTCTTTCCCCCATTTACAAATTCTGTGTCATACTGGAGAACAACCACCCCCAACCCAAGATTTTCATTTGCTTTTTCAAATATAGTTATTTCTTGTAAAGACACCGGATACTTCCCCTCTAAACAGTCAAAATGTACTTTAGGAAAATTGTCTCCACCGTTACGTGAAAGTCCGTCAAGATTTCACACTGTTGTATATGTTTTTAATGTTTTATTGGCTGCTGCTAAAAGTACATATAAAAAGGATTGCGGCCCTGTGTCAAATCTGAAACTTTGAACCCCTCTCGTTAACCGACGTATCAGGGTGGCAATTTATTCGTCGACTACCCCACCCTCCCCTTAAAATAAAGTTTTTTTTTAAATCTACTGAGATTCAGATCCATATGTTTAATGTATAAAATTATGGACCCACTTCCCCTTCCCCAAAATCCAAAATTAATACAAAACTTAAATTTCTTCCCAAGAAAATATTTTGAATACGATTTTGCTGTATATCAATTCTGAGTTTAGTGTACTATTCTTTAATTGAAGATTTTAATATCAACTTTTTAGTATACTATAACGTTAGACCCTATTTTAAATTGACAACATTGTTCAAACATCACTTGTGCTTTGCATTTCAAAGGATTTACTCTCGTCTAATTTAACCAAAAATACAATCTCTTTTTCAAAGTGTCTTGAATTGCAAACACATGTGGCATTAATCCATGGCAATAAGAGAAGCGTGTGAAGTCTGTTTCCAAAACCGACCCTTTTTGTAACATGGGTTATAAACACAGGTGGTTTTATTTAAGTCGATAAGGAATGTACACTCTCAATGCATGAATGGGAAAATGACACTTTTGAACGAAAGAACTATTTCTAATGAATTAAACTTGTAAACAGAGGGGTGGGGGAAGATGGGGTTAACATAATGGAAAAAAGTGCGTATTTTACGTTTTCTATTGACTATAATCATCATATTGTAGAGTTTGTATTTTTAGGGGGAGGGCTATGCCCCCTGAAATTTGAATTTACTGGAGGGATGACTATGTAAAATTATTTTATTTGGAAATAAATTAAGAAAATTTACTAGACTGTACTCACATTATAAATCGAAGTAGCCATAGCTTCAAAGTCAATAATATTAAATGTATTATCCATGGTATGTTAAAACATTATGAAAATTTAATCGTAATGCATGACCATTATATACAAAATCTCAAGGACGAATGAAAATCGCTCCTTTTTATTTGAATCCAATCACCAATTAAGTTATCGTATATGGAGTAACCTTCGATGTCTCTTATTGGCCCTCAAAAACGGATGTTACCTCAAAAACCACTCTGGTTGTGTTATACAATCTCGACTATACTCTCAAAACGTGTTTGAACACTTTATGGGAATAAAAGATTTGCTCTTTTTTTGCAATGTGCACGTGAAACTGTAGTGTTCACCATGTGAGTGGGTACTCACTCTCTTTGAAAAGGTGTAGAGCATTAAGCAAATAGCATGGTAGTTCCTAGGGCATTAAGCAAATTCAATAGATACAATCTACTCCTACGCCCATCATTCCCCCAAACACATCCAATCAAAATTTTGAGATAGCAATTTTGTTCAGCATAGTTGATTTCCAGATAGAAAATATGTTTTTGAGGAGGTCACTCCCCCAAAACCCTCGGGGAAAGGGTTGTAAGTTATGCCCTGGGGACACATAAGGTTTTTATAGAAGGCGTTGTCATAAAAACTTCAAAAGAGGCTCATTCGATTGGAAATTGAAAGGGCCAGTGCCCTTTTTAATAGTTGAAAGTGATTGGACGGCAACTACACCCCCTTCTCACGCCCACTATTTCCCCAAACACACCCAATCAAAATTTTGAGATAGCTATTTTGTTAAATGTAGTTGAAAGTTCTATATATTATGTTTTTGAGGATGAAAGCCTCCTCACAGCCCTCAGGACAATGGTTGTAAGTTATGCCCTGCGGGCATATAAGGTTTTTATATTAAGCTCTATCGTGGAAGCTTCAAAAAGGGGTCATTCGATTAAAAATTGAAATCGCTTGTGCCCTTTTTAATAGTCAAAAGTAATTGGAAGGCAACTAACACCCCTTCCACGCCCACCATTTCCCCAAACACATCCGATCAAAATTTTGAAATAGGCATTTTGTTCCACGCAGTTAAAGTTCAGGAAATTATACCTTTGAGCTCTTCTCACGGAGGACACTCCGCTCACAGTCTTCAGAGAAAGGGTTATAAGTTTTGCCAAGGGGGCAGAAAAGTTTTTATAGAAATCTTTGTCGTAGAAACTTGAAAAAGGGCTCATTTGATTGGAATTTCAAAGGTCTAGTGCCCTTTTTAATAGTCAAAAGTGATTTGAGGGCAACTAGCCCCCTTCTCTCGCCCACCTTTTCCTCAAACACATCCAATCAAAACTTTTAGATAGCCATTTTGTTTATTGTTGTGGATCCAGGATAGAAATTATATTTTTGAGGAGGACACTCCCCCACAGCCCTCAGGGCAAAGGTTGTAAGTTACGCCCTGGGGGCGTATAAGGTTTTTACTGAACACATCGTCGTAGAACCTTCAAAAAGGGCTCACTCGATTGGAAATTGAAATGGCTAGTGCCCTTTTTAATAGTCGAAAGTGATTGGGAGGAAACTAAACCCCTTCCACGCCCACCATTTCTCCAAACATATCCAATCAAAATTTTTAGATAGTCATTTTGTTCCACGCAGTTTAAAATTCGAAAAATTATACCTTTGTGCAGGACACTTCCCCCACAGTCTTCACAGCAAGGGTTATAAGTTATACCCTGGGTGAATATAAGGTTCTTATTGAAATATTTGTCGTAGAAACTTGAAGAAGGGCTCATTCGATTGGAAATTCAAATGGCTAGTGCACTTTTTAATAGTCGAAAGTGATTTTTGGGCAACTAACCCCCCTCTCACGCCCACCTTTTCCCCCAACACATCCAATCAAAATTTATAGATAGCCATTTTATTCAACGAAGTTGAAAGTTTTGGAAATTAGGTCTTTAAGGATGACAACCCATCCCCCCCACAACCCTCAGGGCAAGGGTTTTAAGTTATGCCCTGGGAGCATATAAGGTTTTTATTGAAATTGATGTTGTAAAAACATCCAAAAGGGATCATTCAATTGAAAATTTAAAGGGCTATTGCCCTTTTAATAATCGAAAGTGATTGAAGGGCAACTAACCCCCCTCTCACGCCCACCATTTACCCAAACACATCCAATCAAAATTTTGAGATGTCCATTTTGTTCAATGTATTTGAAATTAGGTCTTTTAGGATGATAACCCCATCAGAGCCTTCAGTGCAAGGGTTTTAAGTTCTGTTCTGGCCTTCCCAAGGTATATTCTGGCCTTCCCAAGGCCAGAACATAACTTGCACTTTACTGAAAAAAATGCAAATGAATGTTCGTTGTCAGTTTAATATACATATACTGATATTTAGTAATCAAAATCTTAATATTAATTGATTTATTAAAGTTGTGAAAGTAAAAACATTTATATTTTTTTTCAGTAAAGTGCAAATTATGTTCTTGCCTTGAGAAGGCATAGGGCTTTTGAGCCCAACTTATGGTAATTTCTGCTCGTTTTGAGTTTGACTCTGATATTTATTGTAATTTCTGTTCGTTTTGAGTTTCATTTATTTATCGATGCTGATTTGTGGTATTTTCACGCTTGGTAGATTATTTGATTTTATTTTTGCTCATTTTTTGTTTAATGGAGTTCTTTACTCTTCTTTGAAAAACTTCTTTTGTTGAAAAAGTTTTTTTAATTAATTTATTGAAAAAGGCGCATTTAACTTAAGGGTGTCAGGCTACATGGATAATGATGGCAAATATGCTGTTTAATAAATATAAAAAACACATTCAGAGATTCCACAGATCTTCAGAGCATGATTGATAACTGTATACGACGCATCTAATTAAAATTTATTTGAGATATGCCAGGATATTGGTCATAGCTCTTGGTTAAGAAAAAAAACTTACTCATAAAATTTTCTTTCAATCCCAGCCATTCTTCGAAAGTACGTCATTGTAGAGGATCCTTTAAGAGGAGCATATTTCACTTTGTACTGCTCTGTTAGCTCATCGAATGAATTAATTGGAGCATCTAACCGAGAAACTGTCAAGAAAGCAGCTAAATTGGCAGTATAAGAAGCCACTACAATAAAGGCAAATAGCCACCAGGTAGCTGCGACAAGACGTCCACTAAGGTGCTTTGGAGCTTCGCCACCACCCTATAAACAAGGATATAATGTTATCATTTGAAGCAGAATTCAGAAAAAGGCAACTGAAATTCAACTTAGGTCAACTATACGATCTATAAACAGCTAAAGACGCAAAGGAAGAGATTTATTACAGATGTATGTACAGTAAATCAGTATCTTTTTTTACCATATTCAGTCTTTTCCATACTCTAGGTCAATGCAATCAAGTTTTAGCCTTTTTTAGGCAGAGGAAACGAAAAATGATAGGAGCGCGATAAGAACTGTAGGATGCTGGGGCAGATTGCAATGATATTGCTAATAAGTATGTTCCTCAGATTCGCGTTGTATGACATATGTTTATCAAGTACAAACTGTTATATTTAAAGATGAAGTAGGAATAATGTTATTTTTAAATACTTTTAGGAAAAAAAACTCTCAAATAAAAAAGGGCAATTAAATTGTATGAAAAATGAAACAAAATGCAGTAAAATTTAAACAAGGATTCCTGGCAAAGGGATCAATTTATTTAATCAATAATATATTTAATAATTATAAATTTAGTTTTAAAATAAAATCAAAACTAAAACCAAAGTTACAGAAAGATTGGTAATTATCGGTTATATAACAAACACTCGAGAATTCCGATCGCAAATGATGCGAACATGACGAACATAACACATGTAATTGGTCAAGCAACTTCTTTATACCAGAGAATTAGCTTTGGCTAGGCAGGGAAATAAATTGGAGCTATATTTTATTTAAGTATTTCGTTGGTATCTTCGTTAGGTTAGGTTACGTATTTAATACTTTCTACGCTTTACCCCTATCCCCCCTAATGTGCAAATATATAACCCAAATTTTTTCCTAAACTGTTATATTTTCATCATATTTTGTTTGATTTCATTAGCATTAACCAAACTTCACTTCTCGAGTGTTTATTATATAACCAATGAGTACCGAAAGATGTATTGCTTCGGTAATTGATAACAGATGTAGATTTGTCTTTTGTGCAATTTTCTACGTCTTAGAATAGTTTACAGAAGGAGTAGAGATGCTTAAAAATCAACCTGCCTGCATATATACCACGTTTTGATTTTATAACGGCCATGTAAAATGAACCTCTTTCATAACAGGACTATTCTCTTCCTCGAGCTTAGATTCCTTAGATATTCAGACATTAAAAGAATAGAATAGCAAAAGAATAATAAAATTTAAACTAACTATTCAGCTGTCAAATTAACCCTCTTTCTTTATATTGTCTTATTCAACTAAATAAAATGAACAGGTTAAAAAAAAAATTGTCACAAAAGAATCATATCAAATAGTTTGTGATATTATTGAAAAATCAAATAGCTCTGGAATTTGTGGAAAGGCATTGGATTTAACTAAGTCATATCTAGGAAATCGCGGATTCCAAGTAGACCTACAAGGCCATTTGTCTCAGCGTAACTCCCTGGATGCTATTGGAGTACCCCAGGGGTCTATACTTGGATCGTTACTATTTTATATATATATATATATATATATATATATATATATATATATATATATATATATATATATATATATATATATATATATATATATATATATATATATATATATATATATATATATATATATATATATATATATATATATATATATATATATATATATATATATATATATATATATATATATATATATATATATATATATATATAAATGATCTCCCTAATTGTCTATACTATAAGGATAGCCTAGCAGTTATGTTTGCAGATGATACAGCAGTATCTGTTGAAGCTAAAACCCCTTCATTATTGATTGAGAACATGGGGTCTGAAATGAATTCAGTTACCCAGTGGTTTTCTTGTAATCGTCTAGTTCTCAATTTGTCTAAGACAGGATTTATGGTTTTTGGGAGATCAAAGCAAGGACTTGCTAAAGTTGGGATTGATGAATTAGTTGTTTCTGGGTGTAGAATTAGACGGGTTAAGACATATAGATATTTGGGGATTATTCTTCATGGGCTTTTATGTTTCTGTTGTCATTCTGACCATCTCCGTATAAAATTAGCCCAAAATTTAGGATGTTTACATCGATTAAAGTATGTTTTTCCTTTTTCAATTATTAAAATTCTTTATCATTCTTTAATAGAATTATACCAAAGATATTGTCCCATTATTTACCTAAATACATTTCCTAATAATTTTAAACCCCTCCAGACATGGCAAAATAAAGCCGTAAGAATCCTTGGTACTTTCTTTCATCGTCCTGCACGACTTCAAAATCTTTCTGAAACAACAACTTTATTTTTATTTCTTCATATATTAGACCTTAATCAACTTAGGGATTTGCAATTATCGCTCTGCCATTATGATATTCAGTCTCCGGCAAGTTATTTTTAAGAATCGCAAATTCTTGTCACCTCTATTCGCTTGCTCGCTTCTTCGTTGGCTCATTTTGGAGTGTATAGAATCCTTTTGGTTAATTAGGAAAGAGATAAATTTTCAATAAGATACCAAATGTGGATGTAAGATACCAGTGTGGAATTTCGCACTTTTTTCAGAAGAAACTGAAAAACACATTCAGTTTCTTCTGAATGTGTTTTTCACATTCTAGTCCAGTAAAAGTAGGCAGAAAAGTGGGTCGACTCGGACAAAATTGCAACAAAAGGTTTTTTTAAACCAAAATGTTCAGAAAAATCGCTGAACAACATATTCAAAATCCGCTAAAATTTCCCGCCGGGAAAACCCTCTGGGGCTGCTTAAAGGGGTTGGAAGGGGGCGAAAAAATAGGTTTTTTCCTTTTTGACATTTGGGAAGCTTTGTTTATACTAAAATGTTCAGAAAAAATCACAGAACAACATATCCAAAATCCGCTAAAATTACCCGCCGGGAAAACATTCTGGGGCTGCTGAAAGGGGGTGAAAGGGGTGAAAACCCTTTTATCGATTTTTGTTATTTCGGTACGTTCGGAGACTCGATTCTGGTATAAATCAACTCGCTGAAACCGAAAATGATTTTACTTTTATTGTAACACGTCTGTAACTTATATTAAACTATAAATAAGATTTTAATAACTCCATCACAAAAATAAAGGAAATAGCTTTTCTTCCGAAGTGCTAGAAAGATCAGATCAATGAAAGCCTGAAATACTTCAAACAGCAACATAGGAAAATCTCGAACGGCAATTTAAAGGAGCAGAGAAGTACCCCACTCTTTGTTGCTTCGCTAATCGTTGGAAACCTGGTTATCCGATGAGAATTAACCGTGTGAAGACCAGACTACAGAAAAAGGGAAACTATAGGCATAGGCGCATAGAAACTTGAAAAATCATTCTTATTATCGGCTTCTTTTGCAGTTGGAAAACAAAAACATTAACACGTCTATGTATCAATCAATCAATCAATTTATTAATACTAAAAACAAAACAATTACAAACGTAAAGTTTATACACGCCCAAGAAGCTCAGCTTGTAAAGGGCCAGCAAAACAAAATAAGACACTATTTTATAAAGCACATAAAAAAACAAAAAAAACATACTTAAACAAAAAAAACATACTTAAAAAAAAACTGGATCAAAAGACATTTATGAAAATAGGAGAATTAACAGGAAACTTCACAAATAACTGAAAAAAACAATATATAAACGAAGAAAAGAGATTGGAAATTAGGATCAAATATAAAAAAAAATTAAAATTAGAAAAATATATTGAATGAAAAAAAAGACATATAAAATTTGGACGGAATGCAAAAAAAAGAAAAAAAAGGGGGGAAAAGATACTATACTGGAAAGACCCGGTGAGAAACTGCCTTTGCAGAAAAAGAGAGAGGGACATCAGGAGGGATGGAGTTCCATAGTAAAATAGATTGATAAATAGGAGACCTCTGACCTGCTGTTGATGATCGTTTAGGTAAAATGAATCTGCGATAAGAGCTACGTAAAAAAGAAGAGTATCTACCTGAGCCTGACATAAAGAAAAACTGCTGCAGAGATTGTGGAAGTGTACCTAGAAAAGCAGAATGTGCTAAATAAAGGTAACTTTTACCCACAATACGATCCAGCAAAGCTATTCCGGTATTATTACAAAGATCAGAGGAAGGGTAAAAACGAGGTAGAAGAAAAGTAGCCTTCAATGCTCTATTTTGGGCTCTTTGAAGTGAGCAGAAAAGAGATTTATTAGTACTACCCCAGACAGAACAGCAATAAGAAAGGTAAGGAAAAATAAAAGCATAATAAAGAGAAAGCATAACATCTGAGGGAAGAAATGAATTAACCATGTATAACATTGAAGACATGTATATAAATCACAGTTTTGATAATCATTATTTTTAGAACACATAATATTGAGAATCATCATTTCATTAATGAGCACTACAAAAGAGCACAACCACCGTTATTGCAAAAAAACTAAAATTCTTCTTCTTCTAGAGATGTTGGTTAAGACATATAACAGCTTGTTCCCATGCACTCTCCGCAAGCAAGTGTGCAGGGCATGCCATTCTTACGGCAAGTGCATCTGGCCGTATCGCAACCTGATTTGCATTTGCAGGGGATAATTTAAAGAAGACTTTGGGGAGCTGGTTTCTTCTCCGTCATTACTGGGATGTAAGTATCAGCAGAGATTTGCCATCCCCAGTTTTCCGGTTTTATCGCAGCAGCCTCGCTTTTCCATTCCATTACCTGCAAATACACGCGAAAAGAATGGAACTTCAAACTGAGGGTGTTGGAGGCATCCGATCAGAGCAGACAAAAGCGGAAGAGGAAGCGAGCTTGGCCAAGAACATACGATGTCTCAAGGACACGAGAGTTTCTCCAGGCTTTCCTTTTTAAATTCTCAAAAGAGCTTGTTCACCAGCTACAATGAGCTCGTCTTTCGTAGCCATCGAGTCCATAAAAACCTTAGCGGCCTCACGGAAAGACGGATCGGACCGGTACAATGACAGTCCGACAGATTTACCAATTCCTTGTAATCTTGAAGTGGTGTCACAGCTTAGGAACGCGTGCAGAAATAAAATTGCACCACACATGTCCCTTACTTTTTCTTTGACGGAGCAAGTATTCCATAGCTTATGTTCGTTTAAAGCTTTCGCCTCGGATCTGAAATTAAGGCCTTTGTGGGTGGCAGTGACATGATGGAGGAGAAGGATAAGGAGGACAGTGTCGTTGGCGATGAGACACGTCAACTAAGTTCTTGCACTATGAATGGCTGTTGTTGCAATCAGGACATCTGCGTCAGCAGAGGCATGTTGTACCAAACAACCTGCTGAGGACAATTTTTCTCCTATCGCTATAATTATCCGCTGCTTGTTTGTGCAGTTTTGCAAAAACTCTTCTTTCTTTCTTGTTAGCTTTGTTGTACCAGTTAATCCTACTATTGGGCACTGTTTACCCCTGGAACGTTTGAGGTGAGCCATACCTTTTGTCGAAGGACCATTGTCATATCCATCAAAAACTACCGAAGCTTTCCCATATCTAGTGGTGACATACTTGACGTAACTGTCGCTAATAAAGTCAAATGTAGATTTGTGCTTCCAAATCGATTTCTGGAGTAGCCAGCCACCATCAACGACATAATGGCACGAGTCTAAGCGCTCATCCGAATGGTCCCCTGACGCCTTTCGAATTGCGTTTGACAGAGATGGTTTGTCTGCAGGACGCAGAACTTCATAGGATAGAAAAGGGATGGGGATACGTACAAAGCTCATACGACAAGAGGTATCGAAGATAGAATTCTTCCCGGTTCACCACCGTAGCTAAGCGCAGGAACAGAAGCCCTTGATCTACATGAACTGGTTCACCATCGTTTGTTAACAGCTGATTTGGATGCCATTGTAACAGCCTTGTCTTTCTTCTGGAACGAAAATGAATCAGCTGCCTTCCCAGTCATTTCGTCTAGAATTCGGGCTCCAACTTCTTTCGCGGTGTCCGTATCTACATTAGCTGATGCAGTTACGTCGGTAATGATGTTGAGGAGCCCTCTGTGTTCTCTGAACGGAATCAGGGTTCGCAAAACGTCTAGGACCGCCTCCGTCTCATCAATATCTCTCTTCATCCGCCACTGGAGCTTTTCGACGTGTTGATTACTTGTTGAGTAACTCAGGTTAGTCAGACCTTGCATTGAGGCATTTACTTCAGCAGAGATTGGCTTAAAAAAAGCCCATGTTAGACGCTGAGTTTGTTTGATCCCCCGTCCACGAGCTAGTCCACCTGTTGTCTTCAAACTGCGCAATAGAGCTTGCTCAATGACTAGATCTGGTGACAATCCAGCCCAGTACCGATCGCTTCTTCTTATAATAAACTGACCGATTTTGAAACTTAGGTAGAGCTCTGGATTGTTTTCTTTCAGGTCAACCATAGTCTGGAGATGAAGACGAGCAGAATTTGCGTACAGGTTGATCCCTGCTGCCGCATAGCACGGAAGCATCTGTTTAAGGCTATCCAAATACAGATCCCAGTTCCCATACCTCTCTGCTCTAGTAAAATTGCGCAATACTTTCACCATGTCCATTTACTGAAACCACAAGCATGCTGTTCGATTGCCCCTTAGTTCCTCCTTCTTCTTTCTTAGTTTGTTAGCAGCACTAGTTACGACTTCGCACAAGTTGACATCTTCTATAGAGACCTCGTCAGCATTAAGACCCTCGAAGATCACAAGGGCTTCTTCAATATACTTGTGGGTCTCAAATTCCCTATCTTCATTGTGTTCCGTCGAGTTGTACATGTCGTCAAGTATCAAAATTGCAAGAGCTCTATCAATGATATTATAAGCGCGAACTGCTTGAGATAGTGCTTTCCCGCTCATGATATGCTTTACTGTATTCTTGGCGTAAATTTGCTTAAGAACTTCTTCTAATCCAGTGTTTTCCATAATGTGTCCGATTGAACCCAAAAAGCTCATGCGAGCGTGAAATCCTCCAAGTAAGATAGTGAGGTCTTTCAAAGAGCTTCCAGTCGGCTCAGAGTCCGCAATTGCCATAGCTTTCTAGTAAAGGGGCTGATCAAAAGTCACTACAGCCGCGACATTTTGTTTCCTTGCCTATTCACACACGTAAAGCAAGGTTGAGTAGACACAAGACTGGTCACTTGGGTTATATTCAATCATTGGATGGAAGAAGACTGCAGCTTTGCCAAGTTGAGATCCCTTGTGTACTGATTGCATGAATCCAGACCAGTTCGGATATGGCTGTTTGAAAAACCAAGACGAATACCATAATAAGTCGGTGTTAGAATCGCGAGGCTCATCCAGTAGTGACAGCAAGGGTTTGTACAAGACGTTCGGGCCCGTCTCTCGTGCTCTTTTTTAAAAGTGATAGGACAAGGATGACAAAGATTTTATATCTTCAGCAGAGACCTCTTTTCTAGGAATGGACCTTAATACTTTTCCAGGCACCGGAGTGATGGCAGAAATAATCCCCATTCCATGGAAAGTACCGCGTCCGTCTATAGTACCACTGTCTCGGTCGACATTGTCAGTGACGTAGTGGAGAAAACTGTTTTCCGGAACGTCTTTAGGTCCTTGGTTTTCGCTGAATGCCGCACATTTTTCGAACCGAAGCACTTCGCTATAAGATGAACAGAAACCAAGTTTGTTCAGCGTGTCGATGATAAAACGAGAAGAAAAATGGTGCTGCATCAGGAGCACCATTCTATCTGCAAAGGGCAAGTAAGGCACGTAATCGCATCGCTTGCAATATTGCTTGTCCAATTGAGGCTTGAACAACAGTACATTTTTCGCCCGGCATAAGTCTGGCATGTAGCAGGTGCAGGGATGCTGAAACGAATTCTAAGTTTCTATCTACTCAGTGCAACTTGTCGATGCCCTGATAAAGGTCTGAGGGAGTATTCACTTGTTTTACTTCGTTCCGAATAATTTTGGCAAGTGTCTCGATCAGATTTACTTTTTCTGTCTCAGGATCGTGCTCTTTCAGAAGATTGTAATATTCGTGGAGAATGGACTTCGCGGTTTCACAGAAAGTAATAACATTGTGTTTACCATTCACATCGACAATTAAAATTCGTTCGCCATAATGCTCTTACTCTCTTCAGATGCTTTGCACTGTATGGTTCAACATCGTCATGCCCACGAAGAAAGTCTTTGATCTTTTCTGCATTCTCTAGTAAAGTAACTTGCTCGTTATACCTTCCTTCGAAGAACTTTACGGCTTCCTTAGAAGCTTCTAGTCTCACTTCATCAGGTGGTCTTCCTGATTTTCTCCGTTTATCTGATGTATAATTATCATCAATACTGTCTGAAAACCGTTTTGGCACATCCTTTTTAGTTCAAAAGTTCGTCGAACATTTTCTATAGTAGACTGCATCTGCAGCATTCAAGTCTGAAGTAGCGCTGTTAATGCGACTAAGCACAGTCGTTCCCCAAGTGTCATTCCTTTCACAGCATATCTTGACCACAGTACTCTGGTAGTCGTAGATTCTCACTTTGGATCCATTGCCGTAGACTTCTCTTCTAGAATCTTTGCTTTCAATAATAACAGGTTTTACACAAAACAAACATGAATTCATGAAATCAAAACCACTTCCGTTTGACTTTAGAGTCCGAGGTACTTCGTCTTGACTAGCGTTTGGGAGAGACTTGTTTTCACAGTAACTCGCAATACGTTTCTTATCACAATAGTCTCTTCGGCATGCAACGTGAATTTTTTCACCGGGTACTGCCTGCAAATCGTCCCCTCTTGAAAGACTAGCAAAGTTTACTCCATCCGCGCCTTTTTGAGTCAAAACGGCAGTATCATCACTGGCGGTGAGCGGTGAGCAACATATTTTGCACTTCGAATCCATTAGTTTTTTGAACTTGCTTCAGGTAGTCTCTAGACCTGAAATAAGATATTTGATTGAGGTTCTCATGTAGCAGGAAAATGGTAAAGTACACAAGTAAAGGACAAGATATCAATTCTATCTCACGTGGATAGCACCAGAATACTGTCAATCGATAAATAGAACTGACAGAAACTGAGGCCCGTCATACTACCCATAATGATCAGCACCCACCCAAAGTCAGTATTAATTGCAGATGATAACTAATCTTAATAAGAAATAGAAGCATACCCGACTCATCGAATGACTACTCCAATGAGCATCCGCTGCGATTCCGCTAAACTTTCATGTCTTTCCTAGTAGTCACATCACATCTAGTGACTGATCTCCGCCGTGGACGTTTTTCAAGGCACCGACAGATGGCTCTGATCACAGATGGCTCTGATCTCAAAATAAATTGAGAAGGAGGTTCAATCCCCTCCTTCCTCGAACAAAAACTTCTGTTTCAATATTTATTGACCTAAGCTATGGCTTAGCTTCCTACGTATGAGGCAACATATCAAGTCTATCAAGTCTGCTTACTCATAATAATGTGTCTGCCAAACTAGCTGATATAACTGTCAGGTACTTTATAAGATAGATGGCGATCCTGTTGTGTGCGCTGTGCAGCCTGCGTTTTCGAAACCTAAACGTACCTAGCTTTAATGAGCAGTATAGAATAGAATATTCAAGTTTCTATGCTTCTATGCTAAGTCTTTCTTTTTCTAAAGTCTAGTTTTCACAAGTTAGATTCTAATCAGATAATCAGGTTCCCGACGACTAGCGAAGCAAAAAAGAGTGAAGTACTTCTCTGCTCCTTTAAGTTCTATATTTTCCTCTATTGCTTTTTGCAGGCTGTTCGAAGTACTTCAGGCGTCCACTAATCTAATCTTTCTGTAAAACTTCGGAAGAAAAGCTACTTCCTTTATTTTGGCAATGGAGTGATTAAAATCTTATTTTTTGTAGTTTAATATAAGTTAGAGAAGTGTTACAATTAAAGTGACATCATTTTCGGTCTAAGCGAGTTGATTTATACCAGAATCGAGTCTCCGAACGTACCGAAATAACAAAATCGAAAAAAGGATTTTTCACCCCCTTTCACCCCCTTTAAGCAGGCCCAGAAGGTTTTCCTGGCGGGCAATTTTAGCCGATTTTGGATATGTTGTGCAATTTTTTCTAAACATTTTAGTGTGAACAAAGCTTCCCAAATGTCAAAAATTAAAAAACCTGTTTTTTCGCCCCCCTCCACCCCCTTTAAGTAGCCCCAGAGAGATTTCCCGGCGGGTGATTTTAGCGGATTCTGGATATGTTGTTCAGCAATTTTTTTTTTAACATTTTAGTGTAAAAAAAGCCTCCTAAATGTCAAAAATGTAAATACCTAAGTTTTCGCCCCCTTCTGCCCCCTTTAGGCAGCCCTAGAAGGTTTTCCCGGAAGGCGATTTTAGTGGATTTTGGATATGTTGTTCAGCGATTTTTTCTAAACATTTTGGTGTAAAAAAACCTTTTGTTGCAATTTTGTCACGGTCAAACCGTACTTTTACTGGCCTATTCATTCGGTTTGATTGTATCAAACCGAAGGTCCAAGACAATTGGAAAGAAGCTCATTCAAACGTAAATTTAAAGCTCTTTTTTAAGTGATTAAATAAAAAAAACAAGTTTTTTAAACTGGAAGTCAGGAGCGATATTAAAACTTAAAACGAACAGAAATTATTCAGTATATGAAAGGGGCTGTCCCCTCCTCAACGCCTCGCTCTTTACGCTAAAGTTTTACTTTCTCAAAACTATATTTTTGTTAAACAATAAAAAACTTTAGCGTAAAGAGTAAGGCGTTGAGGAGGGGACCGACCCTTTCATATACGGAGTAATTTCAGTTCGTTTTAAGTTTTAATGTCGCTCCTTACTTTCAGTTTAAAAAACATGTTTTTTTTTATTTAATTTCTGATCGTTTTTTAGTTAATGCAGCTTAAATTTTGGCTCACCGTCATTGAATAAGTAAAAATTTTAATTTTCTTTTGCTAAATTGCTGTCTCTAAATTTGGTTCTGACGTAATTTACAAATCAACTTGCGTAACGAAACTTCTATATTTGCATATTTTTCTTTTGGTCAAAAATACAAAGTTGCACATATTTGGAGATGCTAGCTTGAAACCTGTGTAATAGGGGTTTCTGATACGCTTAATCTGACAGTTGGATTTTCATTAAAATTCTTTCCCTTATAGGGGATGTTTCCTCCCTCTTTAAAAAATCAGGTAAAATTTCTCAGGCTCGTAGCCTTTGATGAGTAATACTACACTTAATAAAATTTATATATTTAGAATCAGCATTATAAGCCCATTCTTTTGATACATTTATTGACATCAAAATTCTGTTTTTAAAAGTTTCGATTACTATTGAACCGTATCGCTTGTTTTTTATTTATTGTTTTTTTATTATGTATATATTATTACGTATATGAGGGGGGTTCTCCCCTTAGTCAATACCACGCGCTTTACGTTAAAAGTTTAAAAAAATTTTAATTCAAAAACCCCTGAATAACAAAGGCCGTTTAATTAGAATAGACAGCTCTTTTGAAAGCACTAAAAAAAAAACTGTAGCGTAAAGAGCGAAGTATTGACTTGGGGGAGAACCCCCTCATATACGTAATAATTTCTGTTCGTTTTAAGTTCTAATGTTGCTTCTTACTTTCAGTTGAAAAAACTTATTTTTTTAAATTTAATTTCTGATCGTTGTTTAAATAATGCTTGGATATCCAGCGCCCCCTTCATAGAAATGTCCCTTACCCCAAAGAAACATCCTCCGGGGAAAGATTCTCCCGAGTAACCCCCTTCTCTAGTCCCTCCCCCCACCAGAAGAAAATCCTTCCTGAAAACGTCTGTATACGTCCCAATAACCAATAAAATACTGGGAAATCTGGAAATCCAATATAATGTTGGGAAATCCGGCGCCCCCTTCATAGCAATATCCCATCTCCCATGAACACTTCCTTCATGGTCAGATCCTCTCACATAACCCTGACCCACTCCCCCCCCCCCTACTACCAGAAAAATCCCCTCTGAAAACGTCTGTATACTTCCCAATAACCAATACTATATGTTAACATTGGGCAAAGCTCATAACTTTCAGCCCTCCTCCCTGGGACTTTGGCGGATTAAGTCATCCTAAAAGACATAATTATCATATTTTCGACCATGCTGAACAAAATGGGTGTCTCAAAATTTTGATCGGGTGACTTTGGGAAAAAAATGAGCGTGGGAGGGGGCCTAGTTGCCCTCCATTTTTATGGTCAGTGAAAAAGGGCACTAGAACTTTTAATTTCCGTTTGAATGAGCTCTCCCATGATATTCTAGGACCAATGGGTCGATACGATCACCCCTGGGGAAAAATAACAAACAAACAAACAAATAAACACGCATCCGTGATCTTTCTTTTGGCAAAAAATGCAACATTCCACATTTTTGTAGATAGGAGCTTGAAACCTCCGAAGTAGGGTTTTCTGATACGCTGAATATGATGGTGTGATTTTCATTAGGGTTCTATAATTTTTAGGGGTTCTTTTCCCCTTTTTTCAAAAATCAGCCAAATTTTCTCAGGCAAGTAACTTTTGATAGGTAGGACTAAATTTGATGAAACTTATATATTTGAAATCAGCATTAAAATCTGATTCTTTTGATGCATCTATTGATGTCAAAATTCCGTTTTCTACAGTTTCGGTTACCATTTAGCCGGGTCGCTCCTTACTTACATTTCGTTACCACGAACTGTTTGACCATACAGATTGCGCCAGGGGAAAGTATTGTTATCTTGCTTTTTAAGGGCACCAAACTACGACTTTACCCCAAAGAGGACGAATTTGCAATCAATCTAAAATTCTGCAAAGCTAATTAATTTAAAAGTATCAATAACTATATTTTAAGCTTCTTAGCTGCAAAAGAAGTAATGCCACACGGTGGCATTACTGCATTCAACCAAGCTGATTTGCTTTATTTGTAATGAAATTAGGCTACGTTTGATGATCTGTAATTGCGTATATAATGAAGGGGGTGAGTCAGTGTTTAGGTGGGGGTAGGGTAGATTCCTAAAAAAGTGCATTTTAATGGACAAACTGCTTACTCTTCATGAGGCGTGTTTATTTGTTTCTTTGTTCTTTTTTTATTATTTTTTTTATGGGTGGTCATATTGACCCAGTGAAACTAAAACGTTGAGAGAGGCCTCATTCTAACGGAAATTAAAAGTACTAGTGCCCTTTTTCAGTGACCAAAAAATTGGAGGGCAACTAGGCCCCCTCCCACGCCACTTTTTTCCCAAAATTGTCTGATCAAAATTTTGAGATAGCTTTTTTCTTCAGCAAAGTTGAATGAACCAATAACTATGTCTTTAGAGACAAAATGATCTCCTACAGCCCCTGGGGAAAGGTAATGGGATCAATTTGCTAAAACCCCAAAATCGCTTTATTAGAAAAATTCCAGAGTGATATCTTAAAAGTCATAAACTTCAATTAAACCCAAGTAGCCCATTGGTGCAAGCCCGTCCAATAGTGATGTAGGACAAATAGTGCAGCCAATAGGGACTGTAAAATATACTTGTGAGTAACGCCCGAATGTAACCTCTGGCGAAATTAGGAAGAGTAGATAGTTAGGACTTAGGAATGTTTGCGCCAGTCTTATTGAAGTCTCAGAGGAATTATACACCAGCCTAACCGAGGAACTTCTTGTTATGTGAGTCCATTCAAAATAAACATTCGAGAGAACATTTTGACAGTGCATTAACTCTTGCGTAGCATCGCTCCAGACGACAATTCTGTATCAGTGTCTCGTATTGCAAGTATTTTGATATAACCGAAGCTCTGCGACTATTATGTGACTAACAATCAAAGCATTACTTTCGTTTTTTATTCTCTCTATGTTAAGATTTCTCAAGTTTGTTAGTCCTTGTGGCTCCACTCGCTCCTAAGGGAAACTGAAACTTATCAGTCTGGTTTCGACTCAGTATGGCCGTTAATATAAGCTCCCTACATGTACTCCTAGTTTAAGCTCCCCACTCTAGAAGTTCGGCCTCTACTTCGGAAGGCCACACGCGAACCGTCAGCTAAGGACGTGGCAATTTCCCCATTGAATTAATTAATTGGAATCTCCGTATTAGGAAACATCAGAAGATATAAGTACAACCATATTTTTAAAAGAAACCCCCCCATTAGAATACCGACCGCGCAAAAAAAAAAGTAATGGGATCAATTTGCAAAAACCCCAAAATCTCCCAATTAAAGTTACCCAAGTAAAGAATAAAATCACCCAAAATATGAACCTGAAAAATTCAAGAAACCTACAGATCAAGCAAGAGTCAAGCTTCCAATTTAACATAGTGAAACAAATGTGTCTAATTATACATTGTAATTATACTTTGTAACAAACATCGTAATAATCTTTCCCACAGAAAATCCAACAAATAAATCCGCCCTTGTGTCGCCAATAAAAGCAATAAATATCAGTTGGACCAAATCTTATATGACAGCCAACGAACAATGTAATTTGAATCTTAAGAGCTCGGAATACCAAACTATCAAGAGGGCAAAGTTTATTATACAAAAAAATAGTCACTCAAGATGCAAAATATCGTTGTTGCATTTTTCTGTAGATTATTTTTAGAACTGGCTATATCAATTCATTTAATATGTTTTTTCACTACAAAACTTAAAAAGAAATAATTTTAACTTATCCTGAGATTAACGCGACAACCTACTAGCAAAAGATTACAGTGTAAAAGTTTGTTTGTTCGAAAAAATTTCAAATTGTTATTATAAAAAGTCATAAATTGTAATTAAAGTTACAAGTTTGAACTTCACTTTATTAAAAAATTCAAGAGTGATATCTTAAATGTCATAAACTTTAGTTAAACCCAAGTAGCCCATTGGTGCAAGCCCATCGAATAGTGATGTAGGACAAATAGTGCAGCCAATAGGGACTGTAAAATATACTGGTGAGTAACGCCCGAATGTAACCTCTGGCGAAATTAGGAAGAGTAGATAGTTAGGACTTAGGAATGTTTGCGCCAGTCTTATTGAAGTCTCAGAGGAATTATACACCAGCCTAACCGAGGAACTTCTTGTGATGTGAGTCCATTCAAAATAAACTTTCGAGAGAACTTTTTGTCAGTGCATTAACTTTTGCGTAGCATCGCTCCAGATGACAATTTTGTATTAGTATTTTGTATTACAAGTGTTTTGATATAACCGAAGCTCTGCGACAATTATGTGAGTAACAATAAATGCATTACTTTCTTATTTTATTCTCTCTATGTTAATATTTCTCAAGTTTGTTAGTCATTGTGGCTCCACTCGCTCCTAAGGGAAACTGAAACTTATCAGTCTGATTTCGACTCAGTATGGCCGTTAATATAAGCTCCCTACATGTACTCCTAGTTTAAGCTCCCCACTCTAGAAGTTCAGCCTCCACTTCGGAAGGCCACACGCGAACCGTCAGGTAAGGGCGTGACTATTTCCCCATTGAATTAATTAATTGGAATCTCCGTATTAGGAAACATCAGAAGATATAAGAACAACCACATTTTAAAAAGAAATCCCCCATCAGAATTGGCGCGGCCTGTTTAAAGGAGCAGAACACAAGGACAAAAAAAACAAAAAAAAGATTATTGAGAAATATTACGCATAGAAAAGAGTTTGACACCTTGTAGACTCATAATTTACTTGTACATGCTTTGAAAGTGCCATTTATTGTGCATGCTTTGTAGTGAAATATTTAAGTAATAATAGTTCCCATCAAAACAATAAAAAAAATATAATTTAAACTTTCCAAATTTAAGTTAAAAAAAAAAACAGTTGCTAATCTTAATTTACTTTGAAAAAAAAAACCAAAATTTCGTTAGATCAAAAAGAAAAATTATTAAATAAAAAAATCATTTCCAAAAAAGTGGAAATTTAAAAATCGCCTCCTTCCTATAACGGTGATGCAGACGTAGACGAATTTGTTATTCAATTAAACCAATTCGTGGAAGTAACTCAAACGGACTTAAAATCATTAGTAGGCAAGTTGTTAATGAGACTTAAGGGACAGGCATTAACATTCCTGAAACAAATAGAACAAACAATAGGGGAAGATAACAACCTCCCAGTAAACTCAATTGAAAAATTGCTAAAAGCGTTCCGAGAAAGATTTGTTGAAACCAGTTCAACACATAAATTAAAGCATGGTACGGTATGTTTCGATGAAACACAAAATGCTAGGGAATACCTACACAAGGTAATGGTATCCATTGAGGCAAAATATGGAAAAGAATCAGGCCCTTTATACAATAAAATCATACTTAATGCTTTCATGCAAGGATTAAGCCCAAAACTATACCGAATGTTAATATCAAAAAATATTCAAACATTAGAACTAGCAGTTCAGGAAGTAGAGAGAATGATTGAAATTGACTCGATTGTGGCAAATCACAATAAGTCAAGAATAAATAATGTAGAAAGTTCAACTCCGGGACGATCACGAGGGATTTCCCCAGGATTTTTTTCGAGAGATAATTCACCCAAACCAAACAAAAATAGGTCTTCAACCCCTACGAGGCACAAAATAGTACGTTTTATACCCACGAATACAACAAACTACGTACAAAACCCCACAATCATATGATATGCATGTAATAAACAAGGACATAATGCCAGGGACTGGTATGCTAAAAACAAATATACACCAGCAACCCCAAGTTTTAATAATCGTTTATTCGGGAGAACAAACTCAAGTGCCAATGGGGCAGGAAACTATAGAAATAACCCCCCACGTTTCCCATCGTTCCGCAACCCGTACCAACAAGGATTTGCATATTCGAATCCTTCCCAATACACGCCTCAACAACCCTATTCTAATCCCTCACCCAACCGACAAAATAACTATCGGTTCCCCGACGCAAACACGCGACAAAACATGTACCAATTTAATTCACGAACGGTGTATCCAACTAGATTCAACAGGAATACAACTGAATTTTTCGGGAAACGAAAGAAATTTTTCGTCAATACAAAATGAACAAATGCCGCGAGCCGTCGGCACAAGAAACTTTAACCCACGCATTAGTACATGGCAACCAAGACAATCAAATGTCAATCAACTGCGAACTTCCCTAACAAGTGAAATTCCCACCGAACCCCAATCTCAAACGCCCACTTATCAGACAAGCGCACACGGAAACGAATTAGGCCCCAAAGAGAATTAACCGGGACCCTGGAGGCCAGTGTCTTGTACAGGTCACATCCAGTTATTGTAACTTCCTTGAGTGATGATAATGATATGTTAACCATATTAAATAATTTTAGTGTTGGAAGCATTAATTTAAAAGCGTTAATAGATTCAGGTGCATCAGTTAACATAATAAATTCGAATGTATTTAATAGACTTCCAATATATATTAAGCGACGGAAAAATTTCAATATCCCCAGTTTAACTAGTGTCACAGGTCATAGGCTGGAGGCTGTAGGCTCCATACGTTTAGATGTGACAAAATACAATAAAATCTTTCATACAAACTTAATAATCTTAAAAATTTTTCAATATTATGAGATATTTGGTGATATTTTTTTAAAATATATTAAATTGTTTTTATACATCGAAAATACCAGACTCGTGTATCCACACGACCCTATTCTCCAACGCGTGGAGAGAGGGGAAGCAACAGTGAATAGAATCAAATCTTTTGTACCCTATCTCTCATCTCGTGGGAGAAAATTAAGCAGCAAATGGATCGATTCAATAAAAGACAAAATGGGAAAAATGCATGAGTACAGACAAACAGAAATAAAGAAAATAGTTGAATTATGGAATGAAATAATAAATATAAGTACTATTGTAAGGGGACAGGACATGGATCTACCCTTGCAATCAACCCCAAAAGCGGAAGACTTGACGCAACCAAGCGCCAACATCAACTTAATAGAAAATAACTCGGAAGAGAAATACTATGGGTTCGTGGTACGTAAAACAAAAATCCCCCCAAATACTATGCAAAGAGTACAAATCTCTCAAATGATCACCCCTGTAAATGACAATTCTGAAATTTGGTTCGCATCCCCGTGTAAAGAAATTCCATAAAATTTGTTTTGTGAAGAACAGATCATTTCATACGAAAAAGGCGAAGGTTTCATTTGGTTAACTAACACACATGAAAACGATATGATTACATTAAAAAAGGGAACATGTCTCGTTGAAATACAAATGATTTCTGAACACGAGCTAAACAAGTGGAAAAACTCCTTGAAAATACTAGTTAGTGAAATTGACATCAGTAACCCAAATAATAGATACCAATTAACAAGATCCCGATTCTTGGAAAAATTTTTATTTAACCATATTCAAGATACACGATTAATAGAAAAATTATCTGAATTTCTCGGGAATTTTTAAGATGTTTTCTCTACGTGTGAGGAAGATATCGGATTGATACCTTTCTACCAACATTCTATCCAAACCACAGGGTTACCCGTATCTAAACAGCCCTATCATATCTCCCATCCCTACAAAGGCTGGCTAAAAAATAAAATCCGCGAATTAGAAAGAAACAGTTTTATACGACCAAGTATTAGCCCGTATTCAGCCCATATTATATTAGTACCAAAAAAGAAAAAGTACCTGATACTTTTAGTAGACTATAGAGCCTTAAATAAGCAAGTAGTTAGCGACAAATTTCCCCTGCCACGAATTGACGAAATCCTAGACTCCATTTCAACAAAAAACAAAATTTTTTACATCTCTTGACCTCACACAAGGTTATCATCAGGTTAAGATAGCAGATAATGACGTTTATAAAACGGCTTTTTCGACAACGGAATGTGGCTCTTATGAATATTTGAAAGTACCCTTCGGACTCAAAACTAGTTCAAGTGCATTATGTAGACCCCTATTTTACTTATTAAGAGGTATAGAAAATATTATCCATTTTGTGGATGATGTTATTTGTGTGGGAGAAACACCAGAGGACCATTTAAACACATTAACCAAAGTTTTCGAAAAATTCAGAGAGGGTAATCTGAAATGTAGACCTGAAAAAGTAAATTTGTTTCAATCCGAAATAAAATTCTTAGGAATGATAGTGACCCAAAGTCAAATATCACCGGACCCCGAGAAGATAAAATGTGTAGAAAACCTCAAGCCGCCAAAAACTATGAAACAACTAAGAGGTATTATTGGTTTAACCAGTTATTTTAGAAAATTTATACGCAACTACGCCCAAATCGCAAAGCCCCTCACAGATCTAACTACCGGGAATTCCCAAAAGGTGACCTGGTCTCTGAAAGCTCAAACTTCCTTAGACACTCTCAAGAAAACCCTTACTTCTGAACCAATATTAGCGTTACCAGACTTTGAAAAAGGAACATTTGTGGTTACCACCGATGCTTCAGCTCTTGGTATCGGTGCAATCTTTCCCAAATAATCCCCGTGGAAAACAACCCCAAATCTCAACAGGACCCCCCTCAATATATAGAGAAAGTCATATGCTATTCAAGTAGAACTCTAACGAAAGGCGAAAGAAGTTATTCAGCAACGCAATTGGAGTTACTATCGATAATTTACCACTTAGACAAATTCAGACACTATCTAGTAGGACGAAAATTTAAACTGCGCTCGGACCATAAAAGCTTACAGTACCTGAGCATATTCAAAAATCCAACTGGAATTTTAGCGCGATGGATAATGAAAATCCAAGATCTGGATTACGAATTTGAACACGTGACCGGTAAACAGAATGCCCCTTGCGATTACCTAAGTAGATACCCAGAGAATAAACCTTCAGATAATGAAACTGATCAAATAAATGCCATTAATCCCAGTAAACGAAAACGAATGAAGAATAAGCCAAACATCCTTAAAGAAGAAAAGAGTCCACTATTAAGTCCCCTATCCCTGGCGAAAATTAAAAGAAACCAAGCCAAAGACGAACTGTGTACAACTCTCATTAATTACTTCTTGAATTCCGACATTCTCCCCGATAAATTCAAAGCCCTGAGGTAGGAAATAGACAATTTTTATTACAATTCGGACGAGAAAATCCTTTGCAGGATAGTAACAGGTGAAACGAATATAAATCAAACCTTAATAATCCCTGTACTCCCCCAAAGCTTAGTAATACCTGCCTTCGAATTCTTTCATTCAGAAATAGTTGGACACCTTGGTGTGGCTAAGACTTTTCACAAATTAAAACAGTATTTCTCTGTTCCATTGGCATTAATAAAACCTAAGGATTATATAAATACATGCGAAGCGCGTAATTTAAGGAAAAATCCCCAAACTTACCCTAATCCCCCGATGGGAAGAGTACCAGTAGCAAGGTTCTCTTTTGATATTGTATCATTCAATCTATTTGGTACAATTGGAAATTACCTGTTTCGAATAGGGGTCATACTTGCGTTCTTTCAGTAATAGACCATTTTGCCGGCTTCACTTTTGCCAAAGCATTGAAAAATCAAGGTGCTTATGCCACAAGTAAGGCGTTAGCAAAAATATTTTTAAAATTTGGCATTCCTCACCAGGTTATTAGTGACAACGGAACTAACTTCGTTTCTAAAGTAACAAAAGATTTAATGAGTTTCCTTAAAATCAAAAAATTATTAACCTCTCCCTACCATCCCCAAACTAATGGAAAAATTGAAAATAGGCAAAAAATATTTTCCAATGTCTTGAGTATTTATACAAAGGACAATCGAAACGATTGGGATCAATATCTACCTTACTTAACTAATGTAATTAATACGGCATACTCGGAAGCGACTAAAGAAAGTCCATTTTTTTTTTGTTCGGACGCGATTTTAAAATACCTTATCAAGAAATTAAAGAATAAAGACAGTATTATAGTAGTTCAGAGGAATATAAGAAATATTTTATAAATAAGATGAGAAAAACCTACAAAATAGTTAGACAAGAGTTGGAAAAATGTGAGATGAATCAAGATTTGAGGACTGAGTCCAAAATCAAGGGGAATATAAATTTTAAGGTAGGCGACCGTGTCTATCTGAAAAATGAAGCTAAGCTGGAAGGCAAAAAACTTTCCAATAAATATTCAGGACCCTACAGAATAATAAAAAAATACGACAATGATTTTACTTTTAAAGTGATAATCCCAGACAATGGAAGAAAATATAAAGCACATGTAAGCCGTATAAAAAGTGCCAAATACCGCGTTACATGGGCACCCAAGCCCTCATCTTCAGATTCCGCAAACGTGGGAAATGAATTTTATAAGTTAAGGCTATCCGAACTAAAACCCTTTAATTTCAGACGAAACTATTTTGAAAATAATAGCAAAGAGGAAGATTTAGAAGAATTTTTTGCCATGAAGAACTTAGTCATCCCTAAAAGAAAACCCTTAATACCCATGCCTGCAAGAACCCCAAAAAGCCCAGAGAGTTCATCCACAGAAAGCTCGGAGCAAGAATTGGATTATACGCTGTCGCCAAAAACCCAATTTTTCCCCGATAGAATGTCAACCCCATGTCCCCCCAAAAGATTTCCTGATAACATGGTATCCCAAGCAACCCTGAGAGAAAGACCTCTATCACTACAAGAAGAATTGAACAGAGCTATGTAAACACCAGGTGCAACAGGGAAGACGACTACCCCCAGAGATACAAGCGCAAACAGATTGAGAGATTCTATGGATCTTGTTAATTATCCGATAAAAACAAGGCACAGGACGTTGCCTTGGACACAGGACCGACCTGAAGCTGCCGACTTGGAACACTACAATCACATAACGGTATCTAAAGTAAAACCCAAAGGCTCCCATTCCTGGACACAGGCCATGCTAAGAAATACACCTCACCCACCGGAAAATATGGTATTCAAGCAGTGGAGGCATTCTCCAAAGGTATTTGACTCCTCCCAGAGTTCCCAAGAATCTTTTAACTCACCCGAAACAGGACTTCAGCGTGAGGAAATGGAAAATAAACCCTCTACCTCCAAAGGAGACGAAATATATGAAGCAAGGGCGGAAGATACCCCAAAATCTCAAAAAACAACCCCAGAAGTCCCTAATGGTGAATCCTCAGAAACTCGTTCTACTGAATCCGACGATGAGCCCCAAGACGCACAAGAACAAAAACCTACTTCGGCTACTGCCCATGCAAAACAGGCTAAGGCAAAAGGCCAGAAATTCCTTTCGAAACAATGCAAGAAATTTGACCTAATCTCTAAGGGAAAGTCAAAAAAGAGTAGAACGCCAGAAAACGAACAGGAAGTTACCACGAAGTCTGGCAGAATAAGCAAGAGACCAGATAAATGGAAATATGTCTAGGAAACAAGTACCCCAAAAACTTATAAAGTAATATTTAATCGAAATGCATAGTTTGAAAACAAAAATTAAAACAAGAATATATGAGTAAGACATCACAATGAAAGTCACCCATAAAAGGTCGAAATAAGTCAATAGTTAATTTTTCCAGATAAACTAAATCCCAGCTTGGTAAAGAACCCCGAAGATAGAAGAGGAACAAGAATTGTTCAAACCCTCCTCCAAAAGCAAAATATCTAGTGCAACCCCGTTACTGACAGAAAAAATATGTATCAACTATTTCAAATACTATCAAAACTTCTTGATGACTCGGCACAATTAGTAGAAGAAAGAGCGAAAATCCACAATATGATAGAAGCCGCACTCAAATCTCTGAGTGACGTGAAGGCTTCCCAATAAAGAATGAACAAGATAATAAATTAGATTTTAGTAACTAAACAAATGGATAAGTTGATTGAAACCCAGTTTATGGAAGTTAGAGAACAGACCGCCGAAATCCAAAATGAAATGGAATCAATAAGCGACGCCACGCTTTTCGAGGGATATAATTAACCCGACCAGATCCTAAAATTGCAAGTATTATACGATAAAATGCAGGAAATTGGTAAAAAAGTACAAGATTATAGAAACAGTACTGTTCTGTCCGCGACAATGGCAGTACAAGAAGCCCTGGCACCCCAACGAGCAAATATCCTAGACTTGCAGCATAAATAAGACCACTTAAAGGCACAAAAAGAAATAATTCAGCTGCAACAGGACAGCTTAGAGAAACAACTAAAGGATAACCATGCCAAAATTACCGAAGAACTTCAGAAACAAAGAGATTTCTGCTCAAACCTAGAAAAAATGGTTGCAACATAGTTTACTGTTGAAATTGACCTACCCCTCAGTCCCCATATGGAAAATCTTCTTACTAACAGCTACAACGAAGGACCATCCCAACCCGTATATTTTTCAATTCCAAATCAAGCTCGTCATCACCACATAAAACCCCAAGTGGAAACTAATCAACATAATCCCCCAACGGATAATAATATAATTATAAGGACCCAGTGCCCTAACGCCCAAGAGAATGTTACTACGGGCCAAGATTCTTCGGAAGTCCCAACACCACAAGGAATACCCAATACACAACTACTACCAGAAGATACGAAAAACTAGGGAATATCAAACGCGGGAATTAGTTGAACTCAAAAGAAAGAGGTAAAAATATAAGCATTTCTACGAAGTAAAAAATTCTATATTTCCACTAGCCAAGAATATAGTGTTTCCCTAATAAAAAAAATAAAATAAGTAAATGTATTACAAATTAACTCATAAGGGAGAAAGTACGGTAGATAGCCATCCTAGCCTTACTCGGGACATGTAAGCGTCATCTTGGGTAGCCCCCCCGGAGTAATAAACCCGAGGATCACAGGGGATTGCTTGGTGAGGCGATTTACCTCAGGGCACAGGGATCTAATCCGTTTCCTGGGTTCGGTCGTCTATCAATCCATAACCTGAAACCACCATAATGCAAAATTTACTTTTAAGTTTAATAAAGTATTCGGATCGGCACTTGCATACTCAACTTGGCAACCGATCCGGGGAGCCTTCGGTGTGTCGTTCCTCCAAGGGCTTGGCTGTTTGTATTTGGATGTTTGATAAGCTGAGAGTTCCTCAGGATAGATTCTACCCCTTCAGAGATCGAATTTATAGGATATTTTTTTTTTCTCAAAAAATCACATACGGGATCAAATAATGCGCAATCTAATCAAATACGGAATTTCAAAAGGTACTAAATTTAATCAAAAGAAAAGATGACCGGAAATAACCACCGAACAAACTTGCCGTAAAGGCTATAAAATACCAAACAACTTAAAATATTCAGTCAAAAAAGTATACACGCGAGTTATTATCGTATTAATCACCCAGCCAAGAAACAATTAGGAAAACAGGTAATTAGCGGCAATGTAATAAGCAAGCTTATCATGGTTACTAGTTAGTTAAGTGTGTATATATATATATATATGTAAGAGTAGTAACAATGCAAAGCGTGATTTACCTGCATATAAGCACACAATAATTAACCAAATTATAGATATAGGAACTCTGTCAATCTAAATAACAGAATCAAGCCTCAGTCATTATATAAACTGAAGATTTTGCCAAAAAATTAACTAATCGAAAATAATTATAAGTAAAACTGTACCTTTTCTTGATAAAATGGTGAATATTTATTCCGCGTATAAGATGCGTGGTGGTTTGAAGATTAGGTTATCAAGAGGAGACCATCCTCAACCAGCAAAATAAAAAGGGTTCATCTCAGCCTTTGAATAAATTCAATTATTCAAAGAAACCCCCCAAGTCCCAAAAAAAAATTATGTTTTCGAAACTTTTACTGAACTAAAACGAAATCTTGTAGTGTTAAAATTATTTATACAAATTATGTGGTCCTATGCGAAGTTCTCATCCTCGGAAACCATTTCACGCCATTAATACGCTATGTTTTCCGAAAATTCAAAAAAAAACACGCCTGGTAATTTGATAGACCTTCGTACGTGTTCCTCCGACCAGACCCATGAACTCCAATGAATTCCAAAAATTACTAAAAATAAAAGGACGAAATTTAGTCACACCCCCCCTTACCCCCGGGCGGGTTCATTTGTTTTAGCTCCAAAAGGCATGTACCAACCAATTAATACGAAAAAATACCCTTAATACCGGTAGAAGGCACAGTTGTCACATTAAGATTATTTATTCACCCCCACGTGCACCATGCGTACTAGTTGGCCCCGACTCAAATACAAAGAATAGGAAATGCACTAATTTTCCCTCAATTATTAATCCAAATTCTCGTTATTATTGACAAAGAGTTCTTAATCAATCGGAACAACAAAGGTAGTCCTTACTATTCCTTCAAATCCTTTCTTATATTTAACAATTCGAATTCTTTCTTATATTTAAGAATTCACAAAATCGGGCTAGTTAAATTGTACAATTTTTACAGCAATCAATTTTCACAATTGATTAGCAACCAATTTTTCACAATAAAACTCAAAAAGGCTTTAGTGCAAGTAGCAATTAGAAGTATTCTGCCAAATAAAAGTCAGCAAAAAAGGGGGCCACGAATGACACCAAGTACCTTTCTTAATTTAAAAAGAAAAATAACGTCGTGATTCCTCGAGGAAAATCATACTATTTACCTCAAATGTCATTAATCGTGTATACAGTTCATTTGACCTCATGTAAAACATCGATTCGATAATTTCCACCGATAATCAAAGCCCGTAATTTCCAAACGCAATTGAAACCACTAAGATTTATGATAATATAGTCAAATCACATAGGCATAATGTCCTCGAGATAAATCGCTTTCACTTTTCATCTTTTCGTTAACAAGAAAAATATTTGACCCGTGTGATATCGTGTACTCTGAGTTAATTGCATACCTATAATTAATAGTTTTTTCGCCCAAAAACTAAGAATTAGCTTACCATACCAAAATTTTTCTCAAATATCAAGACCCCTGCAGCAAAAAAATTGGTCCTGATAAAAATGAGGAGATTAAAAAAAAAATATATAGCTTGCTATCAAAAATTGATATCTACGATATATCCCTAATTATATATTTAGTCGTGTATTGCTAATAGAGTAGTCTCGCATAATAGAAAATAAATAAAATAATACAAAGTCCGTTCAGAAATCTAAACGAATAAAGGAAATTAATTACGAGAAAATTGATGCAAAACGAAAATTTTAGTAACCTTAAAAAACGTAAAAATAATTTGCAAGAAATGTAAAAATAGTTTGCAAGAAAAATGTAAAAATAAATCCTATATAAAATCCCTATAAAACGTAAAAATAAATCAAGATTTCAGAACTTAAAATATCAATTTCTACACGTACTTTTCAACTTATGGAAATGTGATAATCCTTAATATAATCCTTAATAGAAAACAAAGCCACAAATACGAACAGGACCACGAAGGCAGTGTGAGCCGTGAGTCAAAAAAACAAGCCCAATAAATAGGTGGAAAAAATAAAAAAAAAATAATTAAAAAAATTAAAAAATCCAATAGAAGTATTTTTGTGGCCCAGCCTATTTTTGTGCTCTAGCCTATTCGGTTAAATGAATTTCTTGATTGGCATAATTAAATATTAATTCACATATCCTCTAAGCCAAGAGTGACAAACGTTAAAGAAAAAAAACCTTCCATGAAGCCAAAATACATGAAATCATTATCAAAACTCCAAAGTATCGTACCAAGAAGTCAAATTCAAAATAGAATTAAGACGAAAAAAACTGCATGTTGATTTATTTAAATTTTTGATTGCCAACTATAGAGAATATTTTTCCCTAATAGATAATTGTTGTACCATGAATTAAAATTGTAACTAATGAGAGCTAAATAACACCTTAGTTTTGCAATAATTAGCAACAGCAGTAGAAGGCTTACAGCTGGTAGACAAAGGATAATGTAACCATCAAGAACCCTAAAAAAATTGCAGCAATAAACTCAACCAATTTTACCGTAAATCGAATTAAGCATACAAATGAACCGCGCAATTAAAGTATAAAAGAATAACCTGTAATAAAAAAAAATTACAAAAAAAAACTTTTCCTAGGCCAGACAATTTCTTAACTTTGGAAAGATTTTGAACTGTGATTGGAAGATAATCATGATTGGTAATACCAAATGCGAACCTAATATTGAATAAAAATTATTCGCTTACGATCTTGCAGTCAGTCCTATATTATCTATATATAAGACAAATAAATTACTAAAATAGCCTGCCAGAAGCGTAAAACATAAAATCAATCAGTTAATTCCTAAAGTATTATAATTCCCAAAGTATTTAAACGACAATTACATTACAAGTATTGTAAAATTGGACCAAAAATTCAAAGTGGCGCTATAAGAACTGACAACTTGCAATTAGGCTAATAGTTGTCTGACAATAGCAAATATATTCTGCTTCAGAAATGTAGTTCAATTTATGCGGGTTCTCAAAATTGACGCAAACCGCGCAACTTACCGCTAAAGACGAGTAGGTAAAAGAAAAAAAAAATTAAACCAATATAGACCTGTAAAAATGCCGAATAATAACTAAAATAATTAATAACTCAATTAATGCAAAAAAAAATAAAGAATTAGTGTAAAAAAAAAGAAAGGGAATTTTTTTGTTGCTTCCAAAAACTATAATAACCCATACGTGCTCCTAAAACAAAACAGTATTTAACTAATTTTACTAACCTTTCAAACCAGTCACGGCCTTGAATCCCTGCAAATCCTTATTCCCCCAACAAGGAATATAATATAGTGAATCACCATATTTACAAAAACTAAGTTTTGTTCACTAAGGAACAAATGCCCTTACTGAAATCAACAAAGTGATAATGAGCATATATATGAATAATTCAAGGGTAGTTTCTAAAGTAATCAAGCGAAAGTTGAAACAATAAAGGAGATCAAGTGTAGATTTTGACACCTGTAAAGTACTCTTGCCCTTTGCTCTGAAACATGCTTCAAAGACCCTAAATCAATATGGATAAATTATCGAACTTTCTCTCTGAATCAAACTCTTACAAAAGTATAACCTACTAAAGATTATCGCCATAAAATGCCAAAAAAAAAGAACCACGGATACATAAGTAATGTTCTAATCAAATTTATGAACCCCCCCCCCTTAGTCGTGCGGCATCTTCGTGGCATCAAAGTATGGCATCAACGAAATTATTTTAATTTTCATTTGGGAAATATAAAGAAATTAAATTCATATGGCTTTTAACAAACTACCAAAACTTTTAAGTAATACCACGCTGGATAATAAGTATCTCTACCACGTGGCGTTAACTCCACAACATGAGAGGGATGATTTGACACCTTAAAAGTAAATGAGTTACACTTCAACTCGCATAACTCCCATTAACTAAGGATATACAAAGCTGATGAAAGAGGAGGAATAGATACCTTAGTCACATCACAGCTAAATGTAATATAAAGATAAACGAAAAAGCATTACAGCCTAATAGCTGAATTTTGAAGGCATTAAAAAATAAGTCTATATCTTCAAAAAAAGGGCTTTAACGAAACTAATTGAAACTATGGAGATAAAAAAAAAAGATTGTTTAAAAAGAAAAATTTGCCTCGCTAATCATAGATTACTTAAGTAAAATTTTGTTGTAAATAAGAATTCAACAATTATAGAAATCGAATGCCACAACAAATTCTAATAGAAAACTTCTTGTGTTTGAGTTCCCTCAAACCGATCGACAGATATCGCACTAATTGAACTATGCTAACCTGTAATATAATACAATCCTTTCCTTAACGATTCAAACTCGAAAAACCCACTCAGACCATGTAAAAGATACTTTTAGCAAAAAAACCAGTAGTAGTACCTCATGTACTTCGCACGGTAATGAAAAAAAAAATTTTTTTTTTATTTCAAAAAATCACACTTAAACAAAGCGAAGCATACTTTTAGCTGACGAATCAGTAGTAACATCCCTCACACTTCGAATGTAACAAAAAAATTTTTTTCTCTTTCGGCGATTAATAAAAGCTCAATATACATGGCAATTCTAATTCATAAAAGCAAAATAAAATAGTCAGCGAACAACCCCATGAAATGCTCTAGGAATGGAATAAGAGCAACAATTCAAATGTCTATACAGTATACGATAATGAAGACGTATGAACCCCCAACCATGGGAGGTTAGGGCCAAGGATGGGCATGGTCTATATCGTCCCACCATGCAATCACTTGAATTTCACCCTCTGTTGAGAAATAGAGCTACACGGATATAAAACTTGATTGCACAACAAGACGTTGCTTGGCAAACACTACAACTCCTTATTTGTCAAACTTTTCGAACAAATAGACCCTCGGGCGCAGGTAGCGGTGATCACCCGGAAATGCAAATGGTGTCATTGTCTTTCCGTTGCCGTTCTCGTTTGGTCCTGGCTCTCTATGATTAACAACTATGGAAATACGAAAGGCCAATAAGTAACAAGGAATTAAGCGACAAATGAATGGCCTCTCAATCGTGGGGAGCTGTGGTCAAGCGGGAATGTTGGGTGGCGTCTATGTAACATCCCATTACCATTTGGCCCTAGCTCTCTTATGAGAAACAACCAGGCAGTTACGAAAATTGATCATCACATAATGAAAAACTAAAGTTTAAAAATTGGATAAAACTACCATAAGTCGTGGGGAGCCGACGGACAGCTATTGTGACCTGTGGTGCCTTTATCTCATTGGTCATTACGGTTTGTCCGGGGAACTCTTATGACAGAATTAACAAATTTTTTTATAAAAAGTGACCCGCAAGAATTACCCTAAATCATCTCTACCATAGGAAAATAGTGTGATAATACAAGTGACCATACGAGAATATGGAATAAAAATGGACAAAAATGCCAATGCGTGGGGAATGCGTTGGCATGGTGCTGGTGCTCGGGTAATTTAATTTCGTGTTCGGGCACGGTGCCAGTGTATTTCCTACGAAGATCAACTCAAAATAAGAAAAGGAACCCAATGACAACAGTGAAAAAAAAATACCATAAATTACAAGAGCCAACTAAATACAGCTAAGAATAAAAACAGATATTATCAAGTCGAAGGCACCTAACTAATCTATTATTACACCTTAATCATTATAACCATTTTTATATTAAGTTAATTTATTTCACAATTACTGATAAATTTTACATAAGAACACATTTCCAGATACGGTGTGTAAGTAACCTTCAATCACGGGTTAAGAGATACGCCGGAACACGTGACCATATGGTATGTGCTTATATTGAAACTAAAATCTGGTAAAACAATCAGAATAGTAACCATGATAAGATACCCAAGCCATCAACAATTAGATAATCATAAACGTGAAAATGTAATCTTATGGAATCTTAACAAAAGACATAGCGTAGACAATATTAATGCCCCATTAAGGGAAGGGGGACTTGTTGATAATTTAATGAGGGAAGAGGAACTTATCAGAACAGTAGAAAGTCTTGACTGTCCACAGCTATATTGCCTTCTAAAATCTCAAAAGACGAAGTTAGAACTAAGAGTGATCATAAGACTAACGGCAACCTCAGTTCATTATGACTTTAATGCAGGTGCAATGACAAGAACGCTCGAACACACCAGATTAAGTGCCAACTTGGCTTTCCGAATTTTAATACAAAATGTCCCGAAAACAAAATATACCTTACTATCTAATTGCATCGCCGATAATATGTGGTACGATCAAGATGGTAATAACATAACTATAATTTGGCCCATTAAATTTCTCTCCATACTAATAAACCAAGGAAACATGTTAAAAGGTGAAAGCCTTCTTAAAATGTTACATGTCAATTGTGTAGGTAACACGTACCTGAATCCAATAGACCCTTCAATGGGATCCGCCATTTTTCAAGTTACCCCAAGAGAATATAAAGACATAAAGAAAATAACCCTGAATTTCTTCCAAGATGATGAAAACTTTGGAAGAAAAATTGTCCCTGGATTAGACGTAATAGTGAGTGAGCAACTATGCTGTTGCCAATCACACGTGAACTTAGGTTTCTCCGTGGTAAAAATAATAAATGACCCATTGTCTTTATCTCAGTTTTGACGGAAAGTCATTGGACAAAATATGCGAAAGAATGACATAACCGTCATTTAGGAGGGTCTGCACCTCCCAAACCAATTATTAGTTTACTTTATGTACCTAAATATACCTGAAAACGATAAAAATGATATAATATTCGAACTCCAATTTCTCAGCTCAAACGTTTCGTCATGGGAAATTTATCGACTCCTCTATATGCTTACATCCCCAAATTCAAAGACGGCACTGCCGTATGATGCACCCATATTGAAATTAAAACCCCACAACAGTGGAAGAAACTGTATATATAAATAATCTCGTTAAAATGAATGATAAAAGAACCCTATAGTAGTACCTGAAGCGTTATAACTACGAAAATCGATTATTATCACAATTTTAAAAAAAAGGGAAGTGCATTATAGACCAGTATTGTACTAATATTTATAAAACTATGAATCCGAGTAAATGCTACGAGACCTAAGTAAATCATCAATATATATAAAAAAAAAGGTAGTTTTTCGAAAATCTCTGTACTTTTAAGCCTATAATGCGACCGCAAAGTCGTTAAACTAGAGTACGGAACTTTAGGGAAGCAACTATATTCGAACACACAAATAGACAGGTGCAAGGAGGCAACGGTGAAAAAGTAGTTCAACTTCAACCTAAAGTTGCCTTATTTTTCACTCAAAATTGGTTAATATGGAGCTCAGATGACTCGAATTACGGTCTAACGAATTAGTAACCGATGCATTGAGGAAATGCCGGTGGAAATATAATTTGGCGTCGACTTATAGTTTACAATAACCATAACAAATATTGAAAAAAAAATTATTAACTAGACAGAGACCAATGGAAACTACCTTTCATTTCAGAATAATGGCAAAAGCAATTATTGATACGGAGTTTATATGCATAAAACATGCCAAAGAAAATGTCTTATACTCGGCGGCAATGATCATTGTGAATAAATCAGGGGAAGAAGTTTTTTCAAAGAAAGGGGATGTCAAATACGATTTGAAAGAATACAACACAGGATCATATGTCATCGGATTACGTGTATCAAATACACCCTAATATCGGCCCGCAAGAGGGAAGCTAGGAATAAAATACAACAGCAGAAAGGGAAAGTACCTCCATTTTGTTCAACACAAAATAAGAAAGTTACAAAAACAATAAAAAGTTCGGTACTGGTATGTCAAAGGTCCTTGCCAGACATATTTATTACTCCTCGACAAATGTAAAAAGCAAAAACTAGTTTATAAAATTGAAGGATATCCAAACTGTGTAAAATATCAAGGAAAACACGAACTCCTCCAGGAAATAAAATACTACAAAAAATATCTGTATAACCCAAAAAGTGTACTATATAAAGCGAGAAGCAATGAGATTTTATTTAAAATAATTGAAACTTATTAATAAAAATCGACATTAATCAATAAATCAAAAAAGCTGTCACAAGCGAAAAAAAAAATCGAAGTTAACCCAAGAACATTTCATGTTGAAACAAAAATTATTACGGGAACGAATTAAAATACCTATCCCCCCAGCCTAAGAATCAACCAGACATTAACCATGCGCAAAGTAACAAATTGCAAGACCACGAATATTAATCTCACCTTGTTTCCTTTAAGCGACAAAGATTATCATAAAATATAATAAATATAATATCATATTTAGCATTTTATTTCCTTCCCTGAAGAAAAAAAAAGGAACAAATAACAAGAATCTAAGTTCTCGTTCAATTATCAATCATAAGAAGTGTTGTTGTATAATGTCTAATGAAATATTAATTCCAGAAACAGCAAAAAGTATGTGGATAACAAGGGTCATAACAATCTTCATTTCCCAAACCATAGCCCAAGACATCGTAAAACATGGAATAATCTTCAAACATGAGAACTCGTTACTGGCAAGCCACAATGCCTGGAAAATATTTATGAAACTGGATCCCAAACCGTTTGAAACCCTATTTCAACAGGTAATGCGACTGGAGAAAAACAACAATGGATTAAAGGATTCCATATTACCATTCTTAAGATGCGACAAAGGCTTGCAGACCACGAAAGTTATGAACAGCAAAGAAAATAGAGGAAATTTACCTCTCTTTCTTCCCAAACTAAAGTCGAAATTCATAGTTGATGCTTTTGACAAGAAAATAGCGGAAATTAACAATGCTCTAGGAACTACCAGTATAGTAAACAGGAGAAAGAGAGACTTAAGCAGTATGGACGGATCTATAAACGGATATACCACGGCAAGATATACTACCGATTCCCTCTTGACAACTTCTAAGAAAAATAAACTCTATGATGGAAATTACGCCATGCTAAATGAATTACCGAGCCTATGGACCTTCCTCAAGGAATTATGGCAAAATCATGCCGAACAAAATATTACCAAACAAATATTATCAAAACTCACAAAGGAAAAAAACTACAGACAAATTATTAACCTAAAGGAATTAAAATTCTCAAATACAAAACAAGATGATAAGAATGAAAATCATACAGAAAGAAAAAGAGAAGACACCAAGACAACCACGCCTACATATGAGACCCCAGTGAGAGATATACAATCTTCAATGTCAGAATTTACGACGGGCACATCCACCGAAATGAGCGCACTTAGCAAGAATGTACCTAGATATTTGACCACATTAACTTATCTAAGACCAACGATACTTACAAAATATACATGGTCAACAGGACCCATGCATTACCGCACCCGGTCGATTGGAGTATTTACTATATGCTTTGGAGCAAGACCCCCGGCAAGGCATACCGAAATACAAACTATAAAAGTGCAGGCGATTAAACCAATAGAAATGAAAGATAAAACTAGTAAGGAGGAAGAAGACGGTTGCGCACACAAGAAATGTTGGATAGTAGACCGTAAACGTACTTGTGCTAGATTAGCAATGGCCGATGAGCCAGCAAAAGAAGATATTGAACCATTACCTGAGCTAAACGAGAAAAACGCTCTAAGAGTATCGATTCACCAGTCCTTCCTAATATTATATAGACAAAGACTGCAAGCAGAATTCGAATTGTTCAATACAGAAATACAAAAGTTAAAACAAAGTACCACGAGAATCTTCGAAGTATTTTTTTCGAAAAAGCAAATACCTAAGATCAGCTAGTCTAATACCATTCGTGGGAGAATTAGCCTCACGCTTGTTTGGGCTTTCGACTGAAGAAGACCTAAATATCCTAAGGGAAAACGTAGGAAAACTAAATAACGCCATGAACGTGACCTTACATGTCCAAAAGATACAAGCTAGTATAGCCAATTATCAGAAAGACAAAATTGAGGCAATCTCGAAGAAAATATCAAAGACAGTAAATATAATGAATTATTTAAAAAATGAAGTAGATCGTGTGATTACCGATTCCAGCCTCACCATGGTATCACTAGACATAGTGAAAATGTCATTACTTAACCTGGCAACTGATGTTAGCAAATTTGAATTTGCATTATTTGCCCTTACCGGAGGAACCTTGTCGTATGACCTAGTGGATCCTTCGAACCTAAAAAGTATCTTGGAAGAAATAAAAACACATTTAACGTTCGGATTACATCTACCAACAGAACCGGAAGTAGCAAACTTATTCCACTATTACACCAAGCTGAAGGTTCACATCACAGAAATAAACGAACAATTATTTGCAGTAATAACAATCCCGTTAATAAATCAACAATCAATATATGACTTGTATAAAATTTCCACGTTTCCAGCCAACATAGGTACAACTAATTCGTTCATGACTATCACCCCCCAAGCGGATTACTTGCTAGTCGATCAGGATAGGAGGAAATATGCCTTAGCAAATCCACAGGACCTAAAGGAATGTGTAGCATTCAAAAACCTAGTATGTCAACTAACACTGCCCATTTATAACGTAAAACCCGGATCATGTATGTTGGATATATTTTTAAAAGAAACTCAACAAGCAGAAATTCCCAACTCATGCGAAGCGCTAGTAGGTAGTACTAAAATAGAAATATCTATTCACCTTAGAAATGATCCCTTGCTGTTTTCTGTTCCAAAAGAAACAGTTGGGACTATCTCATGTTATAATAATACAGAAAGAATCGATCCAAGCTACAGAACTGAACTACTATTACAAGACTTGGGAACAATAACAATAAAACAAGGATGCCGACTGGTGACCAAGGAAGCCACGGTGCAAACACCACTGATAACAACAAGCACGAATATAATAAGTCCTAAGATAAACAACTTCCAACCAGTCGATCTATCGTATACAATTCCCAATATTGATAAGGAAGAAGTAAGGGCCACGATATGGTCAAAAATAGAGAATATTAAGGGAACCTTACCACTAACAAAAATAAAAGAAGCCTTAGACTCTCTAATTCCCCTATTTACTAATGAAAATCAACGACTGACGTATGTAGAAAGTAGATACGGACTATTTTCGACAAATTTTTTGTGGCATACCCTCCTGACGATAGGATTCGTATTCATAATCTCGTATTCTATACGAATCGCATTGAACCTAAACTACGGAAGAGTGTTGAGAATAACACGTAGAAAAAGAGAAAAGTCAGATCACATCGAGCAGAGATAGATGCAAAACCTAAACACAGAACTCCCTGATAACCCTTAAGGTAAAAAAAAAAGTAAGGGAGGACGTAATCGAGCGAATGGGAATAGAGGTCCTCATTCGTGCCATGTCCAGTCCCAAATTTTCACCTAATTTTTTGTGCAAGCCCATGCAGCTGCAAAGATATATTTCTTAGGTGGCGTGGATGCGCATAAACAAGTAAAGATTTGAAAATTTTATAGTAAATCGAGACCTCTAGTAAAAAACCATGTAATCTACCTCGCAAGTAATAGTAGAATAGAAAATTAAATGCAAAAGTAGATGAGTGTTGAATGACATTTAAAAATGCATTGAATATGGAACATGTACCAAATGCACATGTGTACATGTATACGTATAGTCACCAAATCTTGAAAATCTTATAGTGTTATTTTTTGTAATAACTTTGCTTATATCACAGTAATCTAGTAATTGCTGCAACATGCATGTAAAAGCATGAGAGTTGCCCTTAGTTGCTCTATCGTTGAGTTTAACTGTACCCATACTAAAATTGATATTATTCATATGACTAATCACGACTATTATTTATAAAATAGTCCCCGCATGGTATTATGTAAGTTGTATATTATTGCTGTATGTGTTGTAACTTGTGTAATTATAAAGAGCATATGATTCTGCCCAGATATTTATATTCTAGGAAGCAGAGTAACCAGTGCAAATTAATTATTGGTGTACCAGCAAGCAACACGGATACAACCCAGTAGCATCTACTCTCATCATTCGTCAACCACCGATAAGTACTCACCAAGAAAGTCCCTGAAGACAATATCCTGATGACATTCCAAGTCACCCAAGCCTAGTACCAGGTAACATTATCTCAAGCAATATTGGCAAACCAAAAACCCCACATAAACGTATATATCTGAATTAATAATTACCTAGAGAACCACCCCGACCGCAATGTCGTAAAACTACGTAGAGACCGTCGATAACTATCCTTAGACGGCAACGGCCTTAAGATTTAATGTTTGAAACACCAAGAGTAACCCTAGAGTCAATCCCTCAAGGATCATGTATCTTAAGCCCAAAATCAGAGACAATATGTTGAACCAACATAAAAAGCTGAAGTTTTGACTCTATCCAGTCATTATTAGATGTCACAAAACCAATCCATCCACCATGAGAAGAACCAAACATGATCAATTTAATGGGAAATATAAACTATACGTGCTAGAATTCTTTTTCCCAAAATGAAGTGTTCAGAGAAGAAAATCAACCAGTTATTAATGTTTTAATCTCCATAATCAAGCCCTCAATGATTGTGCATCATTTAACCGGGAATCAAAGACAATGCGTCGAGCTAAGGCCCTAAGATCAAGTTTTGATCCTGCCATAGTTAACGTTAAATGTCGAAACACAGCCCAAAGTCCAAATAAAAGAAGAACTGAACGTGATCAATTTACGGAAAACACAGACTGTACGAGTATCAGATTTTCCCAAAAACAAAAGTGTCCAAGAAGAGATACCCAGTCCAGCGATAAAGGTACCCATTTCATGTAATCAATTCCCCAAGAGTTATATACCTAGTAAAAAATAAAAGAAGAACTGAACGTGATCAATTTACGGAAAACACAGACTGTACGAGTATTAGATTTTCCGAGGATAAAAAGTGTCAAGAAGAGATACCCAGCCCAGCGATCAAGATACCCATTTCATGTAATTAATTCAAAGGGTTACGTACCTAGGAGACAATCCAACAAATATACAATATCAACCCCTCGTATGCGACGTAACAAACCACGTACGGACAATTTTATGTTTGTAGTCGTACATGTGAAAAACATAAGCACTTATCCCAATGAGCAAGTGCCAAAAAGCGAAACGCCAAAAAGTCAAACCATAAAAAATTAGCAAAAAAAGTAATTAACTGAATGGAAGCCTAAAGTATGAGTGACAACGTATATGAGTAACATAGACACGTAGAATTATGAAGTAAGTGTGAAATCTTATGTATCTAACTAGTAACTTTAATAAATATTGTTAAACTTATAATAAAACAGACGGAAACCAGTGCAAGCTACCTTATCCCAGTGTGACAATCAAATACTAAGTTAAAAATGTTAATGTGTAAAACTTTTTCTTGCAAACTATTTTTAATTCATACATATCAGTGTACTGTAGTTAGATGTTTTAGATGTAGTTAGATGTTTCTGATGTCAAATACCTATCGTACCAATATCGCGTCAGGTGGAAGTATAAACTAGCATTAGAAGTAGTGAATATGTACCACGCTAAGTAATAAAGTAATTACAAAAACAGAACTTAATTAGTTAAACCCAGGTAGAAGTATTAGCATATCAGGTGAAGAAATTTTAATATTAGATGAAGGAATAATAATATAATCGTATCTATATAGAGTCAGGTAGAAGCATAGTCAAGTGTTAAAAAAGGCGAATATGTACAATTTTCCCCGACAAGATAATCGTATCAGGTGGAGGAATTTTGATATTAGGTGGAAGAATAATAATTATGATGTAATCATATAATCTTATGTGTTAGTCATTAGAGACTCTTTGGCCCTTGCGCCAAATAGAGTGAGTGGGTGATGGACTTTAAAGTAATGTTGTCATATATATATATAGTCTAATAGAGCAATCGGAGATATGGAACAAAGATATAAATTTTGCCAAAGCAGAACTAATTTAAGTAATGAGTAATAAGATAAATTCCTTAAAAACAAAAATCAAAATTTGAAAGTACAAAAAGAGTAGCTTAACACAACGATGAGGACATCGTTAAGAATGGGAAGGATAATATGTAATGGGATCAATTTGCAAAAATCCCAAAATCTCCCAATTAAAGTTACCCAAGTAAAGAATAAAATCACCCAAACTATAAACCTGAAAAATTCAAGTAACCTACAGATCGAGCAAGACTCAAGCTTCCAATTTAACATAGTGAAACAAATGTATCTAATTATACATTGTAATTATACTTTGTAACAAACATCGTAAGAATCTTTCCCACAGAAAATCCAACAAATAAATCCGCCCTTGTGTCGCCAATAAAAGCAATAAATATCAGTTTGACCAAATCTTATATGACAGCCAACGAACAATGTAATTTGAATTTTAAGAGCTCGGAATACCAAACTATCAAAAGGGCAAAGTTTATTATACAAAAAAAATAGTCACTCAAGATGCAAAATATCCTTGTTGCATTGTTCTGTATATTAATTTTAGAAATAGCTATCTCAATGAAATTAATTTGTATTATCATTTACCAAATTTAAAAGAAATAATTTATACGTCTCCTGAAATTAAAGCGACCCCCTGCTAGCAAAATGTTACAGTGTAAAACTTTGTTCGTTCGAGAAAATTCCAAAGTGTTATTATAAAAAGTCATAAATTGTAATTAAAGTTACAATGTAGAACTTCGCTTTATTAGAAAAATTCCAGAGTGATATCTTAAAAGTTATAAACTTCAATTAAACCCAAGTAGCCCATTGGTGCAAGCCCGTCCAATAATGATGTAGGACAAATAGCGCAGCCAATAGGGACTGTAAAATATACTCGTGAGTAACGCCCGAATGTAACCTCTAGCGAAATTAGGAAGAGTAGATAGTTAGGACTTAGGAATGTTTGCGCCAGTCTTATTGAAGTCTCAGAGGAATTATACACCAGCCTAACCGAGGAACTTCTTGTGATGTGAGTCCATTCAAAATAAACTTTCGAGAGAACATTTTGTCAGTGCATTAACTTTTGCGTAGCATCGCTCCAGATGACAATTTTGTATTAGTGTCTCGTATTACAAGTGTGTTGATATAACCGAAGCTCTGCGACAATTATGTGAGTAACAATAAATGCATTACTTTCTTATTTTATTCTCTCTATGTTAATATTTCTCAAGTTTGTTAGTCCTTGTGGCTCCACTCGCTCCTAAGAGAAAATGAAACTTATCAGTCTGATGTCGACTCAGTATGGCCGTTAATATAAGCTCCCTACATGTACTCCTAGTTTAAGCTCCCCACTCTAGAAGTTCAGCCTCCACTTCGGAAGGCCACACGCGAACCGTCAGCTAAGGACGTGACAATTTCCCCATTGAATTAATTAATTGGAATGTCCGTATTAGGAAACATCAGAAGATATAAGTACAAGCATATTTTTAAAAGAAACCCCCCCATTAGAGAAAGGTTTTTAAGTTATAAAATTTATCCATTGCTTTATCTGCTATTGGGAAGTATGCATACATTTTTCGAGTGGGGAGGGAAGGACGAATTTTCTGCTGGGAGGATTTTGCACGGGGAGAATTTTTCATGAAGAGGGAGGTTTCCAGGGGGTGAAATTTTCAGGGGAAGTTTTATACTGGGTTAATTTGCCAACATTCCTATAAGCTATTTCTTTATATGTCTTGCTTTCTCTTTACCGATTTAATTTTAGGCGTGGAGATGTTAAGAGTAATTGTCCAGGGTAAATTTTTGCCAGGATTGGATTTCCCAGCTGTGGAGAGGGGGATTTTTACTTGGAAGTGGAGCCAGACATCCTGACGTCATTTAAAAAACGATCAGAAATTAAATAAAAAAACAAGTTTTGTCAACTGATAGTAAGGAGCAACATAAAAACTTAAAGCAAACAGAAATTATTACGTATAAGAGGAGGATTACCCCTCCTCAACACATCACTCTTTACGCTTAAGTTTAAATTTTGTCCCAATTCTTTAAAAACAAATCCTGGAACACAATGACCGTTTAATTAGAACAATAAGTAACTTTTCCTGAAGTGCCGAAAAACTGTAGCGTGAAGAGTGAGGTTGAAAAAACTTTTTTTTTTATTTAATGAAGCTTAGAGGCAGCCGTTCTTGTAAAGGCAATGGAAAAACTTTGTCAATTAAAGTAAAACTATATAAAAATGAAAAAAAGGAATTAGTTGCAAATAATACACAATACAATAGCCTACTTACAAAAACTAAGATATAAACTCCCAGCATTCAGTTCTGTTGCTGAAGCTTTCGACGGATATTTTTTAACAATATCGACAGTTTTGAGCTTGGTTATTAAACACAAAGGGCGCCGACAGAAAATTTTCCAGGGGGACCAGGCACCAAAATAGCAGTGACGTTTGGGTGACAGTTTAGGTGGTTTAGGGCACCAAACTAAGACTTTACCCCGAAGAGGACGAATTTGCAATCAATTGAAAGTCCTGCGAAGCGAATTGATTTAAAAGTATAAATAACTATATTTTAGGCTTCCCAGTTGAAAAAGAAGTAATGCCACACGGTGGTAGTACTGGATTCAACCTATTTGATTCGCTTTATTTGTTATGAAATTATGCTACGTTTTTTGATCTGCAATTGCGTATCAGCTTTAATGAGGGGGTCGTGAGTCATTGTTTAGGTGGGGGTATAGTAGATTCCTAGAAAAGTAATTTTGATGGACAAACTGCTTACTCTTCATGAGGCTTCTGATAAATGTTGAAAGAGGAAGCGGTTATAAGAATTAATTATAATATTTATCTATACAGCTAATATGTTACATTCCCATATCTACCAGCAGAGAGGTGGAAAAGGCAAGGCATGTCATCATCAGCCCCGCCATGAAATTTCCTTTGGGTGGCAAATACTGCTAGGAACTTAGTTTTCAGCCATTTTAAATAGTAATATTTTCGTTTTTCTATTTATATGAAGTACTTCAATGTATTTAAAAATATATATACGTAAAGTATTTCTCGATAGTAAAATCCTATTGTAGAGGTTGTGATGGCTTCACTTATGTAGAAGATCAAAAGTCTGACAGAATATCCATCCGTACAAACAATAATACACCTTTTCATCCAACCAAAATTCTTTAGTAGTAATATTAACAAAGATTTTTCACCAAATTACTATTCATCGCAAATTTTTTAAGTATATTCCAATTTTATTCAAAATTGAAATTGCAAATTCAAACGTAGGACGGTACTAATCAACGTATAATTATTTATTTATACATTTTAAAAGCAATTGACCAGGGATCTAAGGGACCCGTACCTCAATTTATTTCTTGGTTAGGCCTGGGTATGTTTTGGAAAACAATCAGAAATTAAATAAAAAGATCTTTTCAACTGAGACCAAGGAACAGATGGGAAACCTATTTGAACAGATTATTCTTTGTGTTAATTGGGCTGTCTCCTCCTTAGCTCCTTACTCTTTACTGTGAAGTTTGGCTTTTTTCCAAATTTCTTAAGAAAATTTGCAATTGGAAAAAAAATTAAAAGTATTAAAAACTTTTTTTTAACAAGCTAGGTGTCGAGAAGGGGGCAGTCCCCCTTATATACAGAGCAATTCATATTTGTTTCCAGTTTTAAACTTGCTTCTAACTTTAGTTGAAAAGCTTTTTTTTTTGCTTAGTTAAATTTCATAAAACTGTGCAGTTTTATGAATAAAATACTTTTGGTAACACAGAAAAAACGATCAATATTTCAATTACCTCTGTTTGGATTTTGATGGGTAATTTAACAGTTCGTGGTAACGAACTGTAAGTTACTTACAGCGATCTGGCTAAATAGTAACCAAAACTCTAAGAAATGCAATTTTGATACCAAATAGATATGTCAAAAAAATTGGCTTATTATGCTGAATCCAAATATATTAGTTTTAGTAAGTTTAGTCTTGCCCATCAAAAGCTACAAGCCTGAGCGGCTGAGACAATCTGTCTGATTTTCGGAAAAATGGGGAAAACCCCTTGAAGTCATATAATTTTAATGTAAATCACACCATCAGATTCAGCCTATCAAAGAACCCTACTGTATATGTTTCAAGCTCATATTTGCAAAATGTGGAATTTTGTACTTTTTTACCAGAAGAAAAATGACGGATGCGTTTTTATTTGTTTTTTTCCCAGGGGTGATCGTATTGACTCAGTGGGCCTAGAACGTCAGGATAGGGCTCATTCTAATGGAAATGAAAAGTTCTTGTTCCTTTTTTAAGTGACCAAAAAATTGGAGGGCAACTAGGCCCCCTCCCACGTCATTTTTTTTCCAAAATCGTCTGATCAAAATTTTGAGATAGGTTTTTTCCTCAGCATAGTTGAAAGGCCCAATAACTTTGTCTTTGGAGGTATAGTAACCCCCTATAGCCCCTAGGAAAAGGTTTTTAAGTTATAAAAATCGCTCTGCGTTTTATTTATCGGGACGTATGCATACATTTTTCGGGTGGGAAGAGGAGGACAACTTTCCTGCTGAGAGAATTTTCAATGGAGACGATGGTTTCCAGGGGGGGGGGTTGAAATTTTCGGAAGAAATTTTACACTGGGTGAATTTGTCAGAATCCATATACAAAATTTCATTATATGTCTTGATTTATCTTTACCGATTCAATTTTACGCGTGGAGAGGTTTAGGGTAATTGTCCGGGGTAAAGTTCCGGGGAAGAAATTGTTTTCCTCTAAGCTTCATTAAATAATGAAGCTTAGTAGTGATTTTTCTGAAAGTCCTATAGCAGTTCATACATGGGTGTCGTATTATAATGATATTTTCGGCAAGGTGAACCGGGAAGTTGAAAATTTTTTTAGTAACCTTCTTGAGTCGTGTTTGCCTAATCGTATTTGTCAGAGTAATGTATTACCAGTTTCTACTGTTGATATTGGTCAAGCTATTAAGAACATGCATTTTAGCTCTGTTGATCAAGACGGAATTTCGTCTTATCATCAAAAAGCAGTTTGCCCAACTTTGATAGATCACCATCAGCTACTGTTTCATATGTGTTTATCTACTTCTATGGTTATACAGCTAACATGTTACATGTTACAGCTAACTCTATACAGCTAATATGTTACATTCCCATATCTACCAGCAGAGAGGTGGAAAAGGCAAGGCATGTCATCATCAGCCCCGCCATGAAATTTCCTTGGGGTGGCAAGTACTTCTAGGAACTTAGTTTTCAGCCATTTTAAATAGTAATATTTTCGTTTTTCTATTTATATGAAGTACTTCAATGTATTTAAAAATATATATACGTAAAGTATTTCTCGATAGTAAAATCCTATTGTAGAGGTTGTGATGGCTTCACTTATGTAGAAGATCAAAAGTCTCACAGAATTTCCATCCATACAAATAATAATACTCCTTTTCATCCAACCAAAATTCTTTAGTAGTAATATTAACAAGGACTTTTCACCTAAATTACTATTCATCACCAATTTTTTAAGTATATTCAAATTTTATCCAAAATTGGAATTGCATATTTAAACGTAGAACGGTACTAATCAACGTACAATTATTTATTTATACATTTTAAAAGCAATTGACCAGGGATCTAAGGGACCCGTACCTCAATTTATTTCTTGGTTAGGCCTGGGTATGTTTTGGAAAACAATCAGAAATTAAATAAAAAGATCTTTTCAACTGAGACCAAGGAACAGATGGGAAACCTATTTGAACATATTATTCTTTGTGTTAATTGGGCTGTCTCCTCCTTAGCTCCTTACTCTTTACTGTGAAGTTTGGCTTTTTTCCAAATTTCTTAAGAAAATTTGCAATTGGAAAAAAAATTAAAAGTATTAAAAACTTTTTTTTAACAAGCAAGGTGTTGAGAAGGGGGGCAGTCTCCCTTATATACAGAGCAATTTGTATTTGTTTTAAGTTTTAAACTTGCTCCTTACTTCAGTTGAACAACTTTTTCTATTTGTCTAACTACATTTCATGAAGCTGTAAAGTTTTATGAATGCAATACTTTTGGTAATACAGAAAAAACGATCAATATTTCAATGATCTCTGTTTGGATTTTGATGGGTAATTTAACAGTTCGTGGTAATGAACTGTAAGTTACTTACAGCGATCTGGCTAAATAGTAACCAAAACTCTAAGAAATGCAATTTTGATACCAAATAGATATGTCAAAAAAATTGGCTTATTATGCTGAATCCAAATATATTAGTTTTAGTAAGTTTAGTCTTGCCCATCAAAAGCTACAAGCCTGAGCGGCTGAGACAATCTGTCTGATTTTCGGAAAAATGGGGAAAACCCCTTGAAGTCATATAATTTTAATGTAAATCACACCATCAGATTCAGCCTATCAAAGAACCCTACTGTATATGTTTCAAGCTCATATTTGCAAAATGTGGAATTTTGTACTTTTTTACCAGAAGAAAAATGACGGATGCGTTTTTATTTGTTTTTTTCCCAGGGGTGATCGTATTGACTCAGTGGGCCTAAAACGTCGGGATAGGGCTCATTCTAACGGAAATGAAAAGTTCTTGTTCATTTTTTAAGTGACCAGAAAAATTGGAGGGCAACTAGGCCCCCTCCCACGTCATTTTTTTCCCAAAATTGTCTGATCAAAATTTTGAGATAGTTCTTTTCCTCAGCATAGTTGAAAGGCCCAATAACTTTGTCTTTGGAGGTATAGTAACCCCCTATAGCCCCTAGGAAAAGGTTTTTAAGTTATAAAAATCGCTCTGCGTTTTATTTATCGGGAAGTATGCATACATTTTTCGGGTGGGAAGAGGAGGACAAATTTCCTGCTGAGAGAATTTTCAATGGAGAGGATGGTTTCCAGGGGGGGGTTGAAATTTTCGGAAGAAATTTTACACTGGGTGAATTTGTCAGAATCCATATACAAAATTTCATTATATGTCTTGCTTTCTCTTTACCGATTCAATTTTACGCGTGGAGATGTTTAGGGTAATTGTCCGGGGTAAAGTTCCGGGGAAGAAATTGTTTTCCTCTAAGCTTCATTAAATAATGAAGCTTAGTAGTGATTTTTCTGAAAGTCCTATAGCAGTTCATACATGGGTGTCGTATTATAATGATATTTTCGGCAAGGTGAACCGGGAAGTTGAAAATTTTTTTAGTAACCTTCTTGAGTCGTGTTTGCCTAATCGTATTTGTCAGAGTAATGTATTACCAGTTTCTACTGTTGATATTGGTCAAGCTATTAAGAACATGCATTTTAGCTCTGTTGATCAAGACGGAATTTCGTCTTATCATCAAAAAGCAGTTTGCCCAACTTTGATAGATCACCATCAGCTACTGTTTCATATGTGTTTATCTACTTCTATGGTTATACAGCTAACATGTTACATGTTACAGCTAACTCTATACAGCTAATATGTTACATTCCCATATCTACCAGCAGAGAGGTGGAAAAGGCAAGGCATGTCATCATCAGCCCCGCCATGAAATTTCCTTGGGGTGGCAAGTACTTCTAGGAACTTAGTTTTCAGCCATTTTAAATAGTAATATTTTCGTTTTTCTATTTATATGAAGTACTTCAATGTATTTAAAAATATATATACGTAAAGTATTTCTCGATAGTAAAATCCTATTGTAGAGGTTGTGATGGCTTCACTTATGTAGAAGATCAAAAGTCTGACAGAATATCCATCCGTACAAATAATAATACTCCTTTTCATCCAACCAAAATTCTTTAGTAGTAATATTAACAAGGACTTTTCACCAAAATTACTATTCATCACCAATTTTTTAAGTATATTCAAATTTTATCCAAAATTGAAATTATAAATTTAAACGTAGGGACAAATTTAAACGTAGGACGGTACTTATCAACGTATAATTATTGATTTACACATTTTAAAAGCAATTGACCAGGGATGTAAGGGAACGGTATCTCAAATTATTTCTTGGTTAGGCCTGGGTATGATTTGGAAAACAATCAGAAATTAAATAAAAAGATCTTTTCAACTGAGACCAAGGAACAGATGGGAAACCTATTTGAACATATTATTCTTTGTGTTAATTGGGCTGTCTCCTCCTTAGCTCCTTACTCTTTACTGTGAAGTTTGGCTTTTTTCCAAATTTCTTAAGAAAATTTGCAATTGGAAAAAAAATTAAAAGTATTAAAAACTTTTTTTTAACAAGCTAGGTGTCGAGAAGGGGGCAGTCCCCCTTATATACAGGGTAATTTATATTTGTTTTAAGTTTTAAATTTGCTCCTTACTTTAGTTGAAAAGCTTTTTTATTTGCTTAGTTGAATTTCATAAAACTGTGCGGTTTTATGAATACAATACTTTTGGTAACACAGAAAAAACTATCAATATTTCAATGATCTCTGTTTGGATTTTGATGGGTAATTTAACAGTTCGTGGTAATGAACTGTAAGTTACTTACAGCGATCTGGCTAAATAGTAACCAAAACTCTAAGAAATGCAATTTTGATACCAAATAGATATGTCAAAAAAATTGGCTTATTATGCTGAATCCAAATATATTAGTTTTAGTAAGTTTAGTCTTGCCCATCAAAAGCTACAAGCCTGAGCGGCTGAGACAATCTGTCTGATTTTCGGAAAAATGGGGAAAACCCCCTTGAAGTCATATAATTTTAATGTAAATCACACCATCAGATTCAGCCTATCAAAGAACCCTACTGTATATGTTTCAAGCTCATATTTGCAAAATGTGGAATTTTGTACTTTTTTACCAGAAGAAAAATGACGGATGCGTTTTTATTTGTTTTTTTCCCAGGGGTGATCGTATTGACTCAGTGGGCCTAAAACGTCGGGATAGGGCTCATTCTAACGGAAATGAAAAGTTCTTGTTCCTTTTTTAAGTGACCAGAAAAATTGGAGGGCAACTAGGCCCCCTCCCACGTCATTTTTTTCCCAAAATTGTCTGATCAAAATTTTGAGATAGTTCTTTTCCTCAGCATAGTTGAAAGGCCCAATAACTTTGTCTTTGGAGGTATAGTAACCCCCTATAGCCCCTAGGAAAAGGTTTTTAAGTTATAAAAATCGCTCTGCGTTTTATTTATCGGGAAGTATGCATACATTTTTCGGGTGGGAAGAGGAGGACAAATTTCCTGCTGAGAGAATTTTCAATGGAGAGGATGGTTTCCAGGGGGGGGTTGAAATTTTCGGAAGAAATTTTACACTGGGTGAATTTGTCAGAATCCATATACAAAATTTCATTATATGTCTTGCTTTCTCTTTACCGATTCAATTTTACGCGTGGAGATGTTTAGGGTAATTGTCCGGGGTAAAGTTCCGGGGAAGAAATTGTTTTCCTCTAAGCTTCATTAAATAATGAAGCTTAGTAGTGATTTTTCTGAAAGTCCTATAGCAGTTCATACATGGGTGTCGTATTATAATGATATTTTCGGCAAGGTGAACCGGGAAGTTGAAAATTTTTTTAGTAACCTTCTTGAGTCGTGTTTGCCTAATCGTATTTGTCAGAGTAATGTATTACCAGTTTCTACTGTTGATATTGGTCAAGCTATTAAGAACATGCATTTTAGCTCTGTTGATCAAGACGGAATTTCGTCTTATCATCAAAAAGCAGTTTGCCCAACTTTGATAGATCACCATCAGCTACTGTTTCATATGTGTTTATCTACTTCTATTGTTCCCGACAGTTTTCTCTGTGGCACAGTCACTTCGGTTTTGAAGCGTGGAAAAACTTCTTCAGAGTGTAATTTTTATCGACCAATTACTGTTTCGTGCACTCTTATCAAAATTTTTAATATATTCTTCTACCTTTCATTTCAGAAAATGTTAAGTTTGGTGAAAAACAATTTGGCTTTCAAAATAGGCTGGGATGTCAGCACGCCCATCGTGTTCTAGCTTCCCTCCTGCTGCAATCTGTTAATAATAAATCTCCTCTTCATATCTGTGCTCTTGATCTTTTGAAAGCTTTCGATAGTATAGTCCACTCACATGCACTCTATTCCCTTTTTTCCAACAATATTAACCTTTCTATTGTTGTTTTGTTACGGTACTGGTATTCTAACTCTTTTATTCGGGTAAAATGTAATTCTGATTCAAAGATGTTTTTTCGGAGTGGGGTCCGTCAAGGTGGTGCGCTTTCTCCAACTATTTTTAAGTTATGTATTGCTCCTGACCTTTCATCCTTACCTTTGACTTTCATTTCTGATGGAATTGATGTCTCGTATCTTGCTTAGCTTATGCGGACGATGTTCTCCTTGTCATTCGTTCTAGGGCTGGACTCTCACATTCTGTCAGCTGGATCTCAGACCAGTTCAGACGGATTGGGCTTATGTTGAACATTGATAAGTGCGAATATACTTCATTTAATTCGAGTGCGAGTCTCCCTCTTAACTGTGTTTTTTTATCTATACCCTGTTCTCTTCTTTTCGGTGGCTTGGTCTTCATATTACTAATAATCTCAAAACACTTCGGGCACAGACAGTTTCTAATGCAAAAAAAAAAAAATGCCCATAGGATATTCAAAAATTGTTGCAAATAGAGGGAGGTACAATAGAAAAGCGCTTGGGAAATTATATTCTTCATTTTGCGATCACTCTATTCTTTTTTTACTGGTTTTCTTCCAATTCTGAAGCCTAAAGATCTGAATTCTATCCGGACTTATTATTTTCAATTTTCTCGGTACCTTTTGTGCCTCCCTGCGTGGTTCAGATACCAGCATCTATTATCGTGATTCGGCCTCCCTGATTATCTGCAGGTCTTACAGCGCACCATAATTTACGTCGTTTTATGTAAATAATTGTTAGGTGTGCGAGTTTTTTTTTTTTTTTTTTTCTTGATGTACTCCGCTTTTTTTTATAGTATTTAATAAATAAATTATTATTATTATTATTATAAAGAAAATAAAACAAGTTTTTTCAACTGAAAGTAATGAGCAGGATTAAAACTTAAAACGAACAGAAATTATTACACATTTGATACACATAGGATAGGATAAGATTTACTGCTGAAAAACGGCTATCACAAGTCCAAAATGGGCTGAATTCGCACTTTAGCGTCAGTAAAACAAAGAAAAACACAAAAACAAACAACAACAAAACAAAATTATAAGAGGTTCATCCCCTTCATAGAGGGGGGTTGCCCCCTCTTCAACATCTCGCTCTTTGCGCTAAAGCTTAAATTTTGTCCCAATTCTTTAAAAACGATTCCTAAAACACAAGGGCTGTTTAATTAGAACAATAAGCAACTTTGTTTAATGTTCCGAAAAACAGTAGCTTGAGCAGCAAGGTGTTGAGGAGGGGACAAAACCCCTCATATACGTAATAATTTCTGTTCCTTTTAAATTTAATGTTGCTACTTACTTTAAGCTGAAAAAACTTGTTTTGTTTCTTTATTTAATGAAGCTTAGAGACAAACAATTTTCTAGAGGTAATGGAAAAAGTATGTCAATTAAAGTAATAGTATTTAGAATTGAAAAAAGTAATTAGTTACAAAAAACACACAAAACAATAACCTACTTACAAAAACTGAGATATAAACTCCCAGCATTCAGTTCTGTTGAGAAAGGCAGAAGTGTTAGACGGATATTTTGTAACAATATCGACAGTTTTGAACTTGGTAATATAACACCAAAATGTTTAATGCCTTTAGACTCAGTGTTTATAAGAATTAACGTACTATCAAAGTAGTTTGATCCAAGCAAATATCAAAACTAAGATTAAGAAAATAAAATAAAAATTTGTAATTCAATATTTTTAATTTTGAACACCAAAAGCCAGTAATTTGACACCTTTATACTGCATAACTGGAAAAAGTTAAATCTTTTTCAAAGTGACAATTATATAAATAGAATTAATCCTAGAAACAAAAAAAATGATAATGAAACACAAAAAAGTATCCGTTCAGGAGGAAAATACAGAAATTCATAGCATCGGTAGAAGAAGCCCTTATAGCACGGGACGAACAAGATCATTGACCTACTAATAGGAGTGACGCAACATGCTCAGTGAATAAAACCAGGAAAATATCATGGACCTCCAATGAATTTACCCTTAATTTATGTAACAGGATGTTATTGAAATCAAAGTATTGTGTTATCAGTATTGTCACAATTCAACCTTGAGATATTGCTTATATTGTTCGTGTTTCGAGGCTAAAGTAACTGTACCTTTCAAAGTATTATGGAAGAAACATCAAATACAATGGTTTTATAAGTTTTTGCTACGCAAATTTATAACGTGAGTTCTCTTTATAAATAATTTTCTTATGCTCTTCCCAAATAAAATCATTTTTTATGGGAAATGAATTTTAGCCCCCTCCCCCTCCCAAGCCCCAATATATTCAAATTCTTGATATATATTTACACATTAGAAGGAGGAGACGGGGTTGCATGAAGAAAATATTAAGTGTAAGCCAGCTAGCAATTTTACCTCTGACCGCATTAATTTTCTACTAGACTAGCTTTTGGAAATTAGGAATATGATTTTCAATTCTGTAAGATTTTAAAAAATGTTTGTCGATTGATAATGTTAGCGTGTTTTTTTTGCCTAAACTAATGAAATAAAAGATATCATAGGTCAACTGCTCCCCATAAGCTAGACGGAAATAGCAACGATGACCACACTGCCTCTCCATCATAAACAACGGGGAATTTTTTATACAAATTGCATTAATATAGAAAATGGAGAGATGGGGATTGCATGAAGCAAATATTAAGTGTAAACCAGCTAGCAATTTGACCTCTGATCGCATTAATTTTTTGCTAGACTAGCTTTTGGAAACCAGCTAGCATTTTTTTTATCGCATTTATTTTCTACTAGGCTAGCTTCTGAAACTTTCATTTGATATAAATTTAGGCCTATAAGCTGTGCTAACGACATTTTTATGTCTAATTATAGTGGAACTGTGCTTTCATGCCTATATATTTAAATCCCCCTCTGTTTCTTGAGCTTATAACATTTTGAAAGTTATAAGTCTGTAGCCTACCTAGCTATTTAATTTTGAAAATCTACTCCTCCCCCCCTCCATAATTCCGGGTATTAGCCTTCTATGTTTTTCATTAGCCCTGGTTCTTACAAGTATAATTTCTAATATATTTACAGGATTTTATGCTATATTGTGGCTTTTTTTGTGCCATTCTGTTCTATAGGCTTTTCTGCAGGAAACACGATACAATGCATTATATGACACATGAAAGAAGTCAAGTTCGGCTATTATAAAATAAAATAGGATGAAAATATATTAGTTAGGGATCAAATTTAGTCTATAAATTTTCACATTATGGGAGGGGGTATAAGAATTAGCAACTTTTAGCTATTTTCAAAGATAAAATTTCCTCAAAAGTTGTAAAAATGATTTTTTTTAAGGAAACTATAATTTAATTTCGTTTTAAGGATAATTTTGAAGAATTCGTCGCTACCGCTATCAAAAGGGCCCGAATTGAAGATGAAAATCTCATACTTCCCTCTGTAATTAGCTACATTGATTCTTCAAGGTCCTATGTGCAAGGAGAGAACACGAGGGCCAATATGCAAAGAGCTAATAATGTGAGTTAAAATTTTTTGACATTTTCACTAAAGATTTTTTCTCCCAAAAGGAAATACACATTTCATAATTCTAATATCCTGTTTGAGGTAAAGTCTTATGACCGTATCAATCGGAGAATGTGATATTTTGATAAAAGCCTTCGAAATATTTTCAGAATAATAAAGGTTGTAATTGGCGTAATATTTGTCGTCAACTTCCAATTACAGCTTGCATGGATTTTGGGAACACCCGATAAGAGTAGCACTATTGACAACTGGATAATATCAAATAGGAACGATATATATGCTTGTCAATGAAAGTCACTGGATAATTTTTTTCTAGTAGATAATTTGCTAAGAAAACTAAGAAGGTATAATGAATATGGCAAATTTAAGAGTATTATACTTTAGTATGGAGAGAAGTGCATCATGCGATGCTATATTTATTATTATTTTTCTTTCCACTAGATTATTCCCTAAGAAAACTAAGAAGTTATAATGAATATTGCAAATTTAAGAGTATTATAATTTAGTAAGGAGAGAGAAGTGCATTATGCAATGCTATATTCGTTCTATTTTTTTTACATTCAATGTTTCAACATCATTTTACTTAAATTTAATTCATATTTAAGGAAAAGTCTTCGACATCATTCAAGCGAGCAACGAAAATTTTAATAGTGGAAATAAAAATGCCCCAACCAGAACACAATGTATGGAGTGCTTTTCCATTAAACAATGATGAAGAAGCACAACTCTTTGAATGTACCATCAGCGTTGAAAAATGGAATAGTTTCGTGAAAAATAATAATCATCCAGCACAATGTTACGAACTAGATCCATATTTTGCCTTTTCTTTTTAAAATGTTTTTAATATAGCACTATTTTTTTCTTCTTTTCCAAGTAAATCCATTGTTTCTTCCGATTACGTTTTTATAGGATTTTATTGATGATGATGATGATATTTGGGGCACATTTTCTTTGAGTGAAGAAGAAGAAAAGATATTGTGTGAACTTGTTGAGGGACCTCTTCCCATAAAACCAGTGATACAACAAGTTATTTCAATGAAAACCATCCCAACACCACATCATAACAGAGAGACCGTTCATTGCTTAAGAGAACATAGAAAATACACAAGAAAAATATTCCCTTGCATATTTTTAAACACCCTAGTGCTACAAGAAAACGTATAAGGATGCCTATTAAAGCACAACAAAAAGATAAACATCCTCATCTGTTTAAAGGAAAAAATGTAAGACGTTTTGCACAGCTAAATTATGCAAGGAACTATCCTCTAGTATCATTATGATAAATTTCCAATTCGATCTGTGAATGTTCCTCTAAAAGCGTTATTTTTTATGATTTCAAATAAAATTCACATTACTCAAATAGTCCAAAGAAATATTGAGTTATATATTTGCATATTAGGGATGATCAAATAGAGCCCTTTCACGATCATTCTCACCTGAACCCTTCTCTGGTTTTTTCATACCCAAAAATTACGACTTTCTAAATTTTTCAATTGGACGTTTCAGAATAAATAATATTTTAGTGTAATACCACAGTCACACTATCGTTACCACGTTGGAATGTGAAAAAAAACTACTCAAAGGTCCAAATGTAAGAACTTTTACTTGAATTTCATTTAATTTATACACTAATATCTAAAATTTTATCATGGTGATAACCAGAAAGTTCAGTGTCCTTTTTGCGCGTCCTGCTTTTATAGAGAGATGTCATCTTTCTCAAATCTCGGGTTATCGAATCGAACTTTGTTTGTCAGCACCAATAACATCTCCTATCTTTGACAATGTCATTGGGCATAATTTGATGGTACTCCGTTTTGGACTTCGTTAATGAGTTCTGAAAGCAGAAGTTAATTTCGATTTTTTTTCCTCAAACAGTTTGATGTATCTAGTACTATATTAAATACGTAAGCTGCTGACTTCTAAGTGCATTCAACTCAATCCTGTATAGCTATACCCTGTTAACTTCAAATTCAAGAAAATCACCTTATTCAGCTTACATAAATACTCCTTCAAATTGGACAGTTTAGCCAGCTCCTATTCGATAATAAAATTCCCATCTAACACCTATTTGTCAAGGGGGGACTTCTAAAATGGAACTCATATAAGAGAATCTTGGTTCAAAGAGGTTGTTGTAAATTATTGGAAGAGAGTGTTTTTTAAAGGAACTTCAGAATTCTAATTTAAAAAAAAAATCTCATTTTATTAATAACGTTGATTTTTTAATAAAGTTAGGTAACTTTGTTTGACAATTTTTTTCTTTCTAAGCTTTTCTTTAGTTTCAAAATGTTTTCGATATCATATTGATGAAGAATTTGAACATAGCTTCAGCTAGTGATTTTTTTGTCCGGCATAATTGAAAGGTCCATACCTCAGACAAACTAACAGGTTTTCTTTAGTTCCAAAATGATTAGATTTCATATTGATGAAGAATTTAAACACAGCTTCAACTAGCTATTTTTTTCCAATATAGTTGAAAGATTCATACCTCAGGCAAACTAAGAGATAAACAGCTCATGCTAACAAACTATAAGGAGCGGTTCGTACCATTTAGTTACAATTTTAAGACAATTATTTTTATTCAGTATAGTAGAACGGGCCAGCAACTATGTCATTGGGGATATTGAGCATGTCAAACCTACAACTATGCCAAGTTTTGATTTCATGTAGAAAAAAAAAGATATATAAAATATTTTGCATGAAAATGACTATATTAATAAAAAACGAACAGAAATTCATCTAAAAAAAGCTACTGGAACTTTAAATCAATAACTTCTTAAATTGAAATATCTGTATTTTGTTTGACAATTTACTTCTTTTTAAGGTTTTCTCTAGTTTCAAAATGTTTTAGATTTCATATTGTTGAAGAATTTAAACACAGCTTCAACTAGCTATTTTTGTCTGGCATAGTTGAAAGGTTCATACCTCAGACAAACTAAGAGATAAACAGCTCCTGTTAACAAATTATAAGGAGCGACTCGGACCATCTAGTTAAAATTTTAAGACAATTATATTTATTCAGTTTAGTAGAACGGTCCAGCAACTATGTCATTGGGAATATTGAGCATATCAAATCCAAAACTATACCAAATTTTGATTTCATATAGTAAAAAAGATATAAAATATTTTTTATTAAAATGACTATGTTAATAAAAAAACGAACAGAAATTCATCTAAAAAACAGCTGCTGGAACTTTAAAGCAATAGTTTGTGTATATGAATTTCCTGAGTCATTTTTCAGAGCTTACTTCATTTTAAGGTATTTCTTTAGCTACAATATGTTTTATATTTGTTACTGCTTTGAAACTCGAACACATCTCCAGCTAGTTATTTTCTTGTCTTGCAAAACTTAAATTTCCATAACTCATACAAAATGAAATATTTCATTTTTACTTAGTTTGACAATTTACTTCTTTTAAGGGTTTTTTTAGTTTCAAAATGTTTTAGATTTCATATTGATGAATAATTTAAACACAGGTTCAACTAGCTATTTTTTGTCCGGCATAGTTGAAAGGCTCATACCTCAGACAAACTAAGAGATAAAAAGCTCGTGCTAACAAACAATTAGGAGCGACTCGGACCATCTAGTTAAAATTTTAAGACAATTATTTATATTCAGCATAGTAGAACGGTCCAGCAACTATGTCATTGGGAATATTGAGCAAACCCACAACTATGCCAAATTTTGATTTCATATATAAAAAAAAGATACAAAATATTTCTCATGAAAATGACTGTTTTAATAAAAAAAAACGAACAGAAATTCATCTAAAAAGACAGCTACTGGAACTTTAAATCAATAGCTTCTTAAATTGAAATATCTGTGCTTTGTTTCAAAATTTACTTGTTTTTAAGATTTTATTTAGTTTCAAAAGTGTTTTTGATTTTACATTGATGAAGTATTTGTACATAGCTTAAACTAGTTATTTTTTTTGTCCGGCATAATTGAAAGGTCCATACCTCAGACAAACTAAGAGATTTCATTTTGGCATTGTTTGACAATTTACTTCTTGTTAAGGTTTACTTTAGTTTCAAAATGTTTAGATTTCATATTAATGAAGAATTTAGCCACAGCTTCAACTAGTTATTTTTTGTCAAGCATAGTTGAAAGTTTCATACCTCAGACAAACTAAGAGATAAACAGCTCGTGCTAATTAACTATAAGGAGCGACTGAGACTATCTAGTTAAAGTTTTAAGACAATTTGTTTTTATTCAGTATAGTAGAACGGTCCAGCAACTATGTCATTGGGAATATTGAGCATGTCAAACCCACAACTATGCCAAATTTTAATTTCATATAGAAAAAAAGAGATATAAAATATTTTTCATGAAAATGACTATGTTAATAAAAAAACGAACAGAAATTCATCTAAAAAACAGCTACTGGAACTTTAAATCAATAGCTTCTGAAATTGAAATATCTGTACTTGGTTTGACAATTTACTTCTTTTCAAGGTTTTCTTTAGTTTCAAAATGTTTTCGATTTCATATTGATGAAGAATTTGAACATAGCTTCAACTAGTTATTTTTTTTGTCCGGCATAATTGAAAGGTTCATGCCTCAGACAAACTAAAAGATTTCATTTTGGATTGCTTGACAATTTACTTCTTTTTAAGGTTTTCTTTAGTTTCAAAATACTTTAAATTTCATATTGATGAAGAATTTAAACACAACTTCAACTAGTTATTTTTTCTCAAGCATAGTTGAAATGTTCATACCTCATACCTAATACCTAAGGAGCAACTCAGACCATCTAGTTAAAGTTTTAAAACACTTATTTTTATTCAGTATAATAGAACGGTCCAGTAACTATGTCATTGGGAATATTGAGCATGTCAAACCCACAACTAAGCCAAATTTTGATTTCATTTAGAAAAATAAGAGATATAAAATATTTTTCATGAAAATGACTATGTTAATAAAAAAAACGTACAAAAATTCATCTAAAAAAAGCTACTGGAACTTTAAATCAAGCATGAATTTCATTATTGAGATAGTATTAAACAAAAAGGTCTTACAACGTTTGAGCTATTCATTGCTATTCTCTGATTAATTTATCTTTAGTTCAATGTAGACTGTTCTAAGAAACAACAAACACAGACTTACATTGTGAACGAAAGTAACGGTAAAATACATTCGACATCTAGATTAACATATGTTATTAAATAAATAGAAAGAAAGCAAATGTCTTCCATCACTTACACACAGAACTTTTCACGCTGAAACCGTTATATTAATCAGACAAAATATTATCATTTAATTCCCAGGGGGCCTGTAAAGTAAATTGTCAAACAAATTCAAAATGAAATCTCTTAGTTTGTCTGAGATTGGACATTTCAATTATGCCGGACAAAAAAAATTAACTAGTTGAAGCTATGTTCAAATTCTTCATCAATATGAAATCGAAAACATTTTGAAACTATGGAAAACCTTGAAAAGAAGTAAATTGTCAAACAAAGTACAGATATTCAATTTAAGAAGCTATTGATTTAAAGTTCCAGTAGCTTTTTTGGATGAATTTCTGTTCGTTTTTTTATTAACATAGTCATTTTCATAAAAAATATTTGATATCTTTTTTTTTCTATATGAAATCAAAATTTGGCATAGTTGTGGATTTGATATGCTCAATATTCCCAATGACATAGTTGCTGGACCGTTCTACTATACTGAATAAAAAAAATTGTCTTAAAACTTTAACTAGATAGTCTCAGTCACTGCTTATAGTTTGTTAGCACGAGCTGTTTGTCTCTTAGTTTGTCTGAGGTATGAACCTTTCAACTATGCTGGACAAAAAATACCTAGTTGAAGCTGTGTTTAGATTCTTCATCAATATGAAATCTAAAACATTTTGAAACTAGAGAAAACCTTAAAAAGAAGTAAATTGTCAAACAATGTACAGATATTTCAATTTAAGAAGCTATTGATTTAAAGTTCCAGTAGTTTTTTTTAGATGAATTTCTGTTCCCTTTTTTTTATTAACATAGTCATTTTCAAGAAAAATATTTAAATTTTTTTCTAAATAAAATCAAAATTTGGCATAGTTGTGGGTTTGACATGCTCAATATTCCTAATGACACATTTGCTGGACCCTTCTACTATTACTGAATAAAAATAATTGTCTTAAAATTTTAACCAGATGGTCCGAGTCGCTCCTTATAGTTTTTGTTAGCACGAGCTGTTTATCGCTTAGTTTGTCTGAGGTATGAACCTTTCAACTATGCTGGACAAAAAATACCTAGTTGAAGCTGTGTTTAGATTCTTCATCAATATGAAATCTAAAACATTTTGAAACTAGAGAAAACCTTAAAAAGAAGTAAATTGTCAAACAATGTACAAATTTTTCAATTTAAGAAGCTATTGATTTAAAGTTCCAGTAGTTTTTTTAGATGAATTTCTGTTCCTTTTTTTTATTAACATATTCATTTTCAAGAAAAATATTTAAATTTTTTTTCTAAATAAAATCAAAATTTGGCATAGTTGTGGGTTTGGCATGCTTAATATTCCTAATGACACAATTGCTGGACCCTTCTACTATTACTGAATAAAAATAATTGTCTTAAAATTTTAACCAGATGGTCCGAGTCGCTCCTTATAGTTTTTGTTAGCACGAGCTGTTTATCGCTTAGTTTGTCTGAGGTATGAACCTTTCAACTATGCTGGACAAAAAATACCTAGTTGAAGCTGTGTTTAGATTCTTCATCAATATGAAATCTAAAACATTTTGAAACTAGAGAAAACCTTAAAAAGAAGTAAATTGTCAAACAATGTATAGATATTTCAATTTAAGAAGCTATTGATTTAAAGTTCCAGTAGTTTTTTTAGATGAATTTCTGTTCCTTTTTTTATTAACATAGTCATTTTCAAGAAAATATTTAAATTTTTTTTCTAAATAAAATCAAAATTTGGCATAGTTGTGGGTTTGACATGCTCAATATTCCTAATAACACAATTGCTGGACCCTTCTACTATTACTGAATAAAAGTAATTGTCTTAAAATTTTAACCAGATGGTCCGAGTCTCTCCTTATAGTTTTTGTTGGCACGAGCTGTTTATCGCTTAGTTTGTCTGAGGTATGTACCTTTCAACTATGCTGGACAAAAAATAGCTAGTTCAAGCTGTGTTTAAATTCTTCATCAATATGAAATCTAAAACATTTTGAAACTAAAGAAAACCTTAAAAAGAAGAAAATTTTCAAACAATGTGAAAATGAAAACTTTTAGTTTGTCTGAGGTATGGACGTTTCAATTATGCCGGACAAAAAAAAATAACTAGTTGAAGCTATGTTCAAATTATTCATCAATATGAAATCGAAAACGTTTTGAAACTAAAGAAAACCTTAAAAAGGAGTAAATTGTCAAAAAAAGTTACCTAACTTTATTAAAAAATAAATGTTATTAATAAAATCGGATGTTCTTTTAATTAGAATTATGAGGTTCCCTTAAAAAACTCTGTCTTCCAATAATTTACAACAACCTCTTCAAACCAAGCATCTGTTATGATTTCCATTTTAGGGATCTCCCCTTGACAAATAGGTGTTAGAAGGGTATTTTATTATCAAATAGGAGCTGGCTAAATTGTCCAATTTGAAGGAGTATTTATGTAAGCTGAATAAGGTGATTTTCTTGAATTTGAATTTAACAGGGTTTAGTTATACAGGATTGAGTTGAATGCACTTAGAAATCAGCAGGTTACGTATTGGATATAGTACTAGATACATCGAACTGTTTGAAGAAAAAATCAAAATTAACTTCTACTTTCAGAACTCATTAACGAAGTCCAAAACGGAGTACTATCCAATTATGCCCAATGACATTGTCAAAGATAGGAGATGTTATTGGTGCTGACAAACAAAGTTCGATTCGATAACCCGAGATTTGAAAAAGATGACATCTCTCTATAAAAGCAGGACGTGCAAAAAGGACACTGATTTTTCTGGTTATCACCATGATAAAATTTTAGATATTAGTGTATAAATTAAGCGAAATTCAAGTAAAAGTTCTTACATTTGGACCTTTGAGTAGTTTTTTTTCACATTCCAACGTGGTAACGATAGTGTGACTGTGGTATTGCACTAAAATCTTCTTTATTCTGAAACGTCCAAATGAAAAATTTAGAAAGTTGTAATTTTTGGGTATGAAAAAACCTGAGAAGGGTTCAGGTGAGAGTGACGGTAAAAAGGTTCTATTTCATCATCCCTAATATGCAAATATATAACTCAATATTTCTTTGGAACTTTTGAGTAATGTGAATTTTATTTGAAATCATAAAAAATAACGCTTTTAGAGGAACATTCACAGATCGAATTGGAAATTTATCATAATGATACTAGAGGATAGTTCCTTGCATAATTTAGCTGTGCATAACGTCTTACATTTCTTCCCTTTAACCGATGAGAATGTTTATCTTTTTGTTGTGCTTTTATAAGCATTCTTATGCGTTTTGCTGTAGCACTAGAATCTTTAAAAATATGCAATGGGTTATTTCCCTTGTGTATTTTTCTATGTTTTCTTAAGCAATGAACGGTCTCTCTATTATGATGTGGTGTTGGAATGGTTTTCATTGAAATAACTTGTTGTATCACCAGTTTTATGGGGGGAGGTCCCTCAACAAGTTCACACAATTCCTTTTCTTCTTCTACTCTCAAAGGAAATGTATCCCAAACATCATCATCATCAATAAAATCCTATAATAAAAAAGAAGGTAATCGGAAGAAACAATGGTTTTACTTGGAAAATAAGAAAAAAACAATTGTATATAAAAAACATTTTAAAAAGAATAGGCAGAACGTGGATCTAGTTCGTAACATTGTGCTTGATGATCATAATTCTTTACGAAACTACTCCATTTTTTAATGCTGATGGTACATTCTATGATTTGTGCTTCTTCATCATTGGTTATTGGAAAAGCACTTCATACATTGTGTTCTGGTTGGGGTATTTTTATTTCCACTATTCGAATTTTCTTTGCTCGCTTAAATGATGTCGAAGACTTTTCCTTAAATATGAATTAAATTTAAGTAAAATGATGTTGAAACATTGAATGTAAAAAGAATAGAACGAATATAGCATCGCATAATGCACTTCTCTCTCCTTACTAAATTATAATACTCTTAAGCTTGTTATATTCATTATAACTTCTTAGTTTTCTTAGCAAATAATCTAGTAGAAAGAAAAATAATAATAAATATAGCATCGCATAATGAACTTCTCTCCATACTAAAGTATAATACTCTTAAAATTTGCCATATTCATTATACCTTCTGAGTTTTCTTAGCAAATTATCTACTAGAAAAAAAAATTATCCAATGACATTCATGTGACAAGCATATATCACGTCCCTATTTGATATTATACAGTTGTCAATAGTGACACTCTTATCGGGTGTTCCCAAAATCAGTGCAAGCTGTAATTGGAAATTGACGACAAATATTACACCAATTACAACCTTTATTATTCTGGAATTATTTTGAAGCCTTTTATCAAAATATTACATTCTCCAATTTAAAAGGCCAGAAGAATTTACCTCAAACAGGATATTAGAATAACGAAATGTGTATTTCCTTTTGGGAGAATAAATCTTTAGTAAAAATGTCAATAAATTTTAAACTCACATTGCTAGCTTCTTGCATATGGGTCCTCGTCTTCTCTCCTTGCATATAGGACCTCGAAGAGTCAAGGTACTTCATTACAGAGGGACGTAAGTGATTGACCCTTTTGATAGCGGGAGTAACACATTCTTCAAAATTATCCTTAAAAAGAAATTAAATTATAGTTTCCTTAAAAAAATTACAACTTTTGAGGGAATTTTATCTTTGAAACTATCTAAAAGTTGCTAATTCTTATACCCCCTCCCCTAATGTGAAAATATATACACTAAGTTTGATTCTTAACTATTATATTTTCATCCTATTTTATTTAATAATAGCCGAACTTGACTTCTTTCGTATGTCATATAATGCATTGTATCATGTTTCCTGCAGAAAAGCCTATAGAACAGAATGGCACAGAAAAAGCCATAATATAGCATACAATTCTGTAAATATCTTATAAATTATGCTTCTAAAAACCAGGGCTAATGAAAAACATAGAAGGATATAACGGGTAGGGGGTAAATTGTCAAATTAAGATAGCTAGGTAGGCTACAGACTTATAACTTTCAAAATGTTATAAGCTCAAGAAACAGAGGGGTATTTAAATATATAGGCATGAAAGCACAGTTCCACTACAATTAGACATAAAAATGTCGTTAGCACAGCTTATAGGCCTAAATTTATATCAAATGAAAGTTTCAGAGGCTAGCCTAGTAGAAAATAAATGCGAAAAAAAAAATGCTAGCTGGTTTCCAAAAGCTAATCTAGCAAAAAATTAATGCGATCACAGGTCAAATTGCTAGCTGGTTTACACTTAATATTTGCTTAATGCAATCCCCCCCCCCCCCACCCCCTATCTCCATCTTCTATATTAATGCAACTTGTATAAAAAAAAATTCCTCGTGTTTATGATGGAGAGGCAGTGTGGTCATCGTCGCTATTTCCGTCTAGCTTATGGGGAGCAGTTGACCTATGATATCTTTTATTTCATTAGTTTAGACAAAAAAAAACACGCTAATATTATCAATCGACAAAAATTTTTAGAATCTTACAGAATTGAAAATCATATTCCTAATTTCCAAAAGCTAGTCTAGTAGAAAATTAATGCAATCAGAGGTAAAATTTTTAGCTGGCTTACACTTAATATTTTCTTCATGCAATCCCCATCTCCCCCCTCTAATGTGTAAATATATATCCCGAATTTTATTACATTTGGGTGAGGGGGGGGGGGACTAAAATTAATGTCCGATAAAAAAATTGTGTTATTTGGAAAGAGCATAAAAAAATTTTATATAAAAAGAACTCATGTTATAAATTTGCGTACCAAAAACTTCTAAATCCATTGTATTTGATGTTTCCTCCATAATGCTTTGAAAGGTACAGTTACTTTATCCTCGAAACGCGAACAATATAAGGAGTATCTCAAAGTGGAATTGTGACATTACTGATTACGCAATACTTTGATTTCAATACCATCGTGTTACATGAATTCCGGGTAAACTCATTGGAGGTCCATGATAAGGTCCTGGTTGTAATCACTGAGCATGTTGCGTCACTTCCGTTAGTAGCTCAATGATCTTGTTCGTCCCGTGCTATAAGGGATTCTTCTACTAGCATCCCATTCAGGGAAAACATTTGTGATTATAGTGGCTTCACATATCAGCTCATGGATACTCTTGTAATGCAAGCAAAAGTTGATGGCATATTCTTCCCAAAATTACCCCTTATTAAGTTGCTTTCCTTGTGTTTTCTATAATTATACGAACTTTCTTGTATTCTAATAACTTCACTAATTACAAATAAACAAACACATATTTAAGATCACCATAAAAAGCTGATTCTTTGACTCAATGTTATCAATAGTTAGGCTCTTATACTTTCTTTATTGCCAAAGGATCGTTATTTACTTACCATTCATTACTATGAAGTTTTTTTTTTTTTTATCCATCCAAATCATATAGAAAAAATGTTTATGGAAAACTAGTTATGGGTTGCTCAGTCACAAATTAGAACTTATGTTTTCCTTATAATGGGTCAAAATCTATCGGCACGCAGCCAACAATGAGACAACAACAAATTTTTCCATGGTTTTCCCTATTCCGCTCTCTTTCCTTTGGTCTCCTTATAATTACCTAATTGTCCCAAATTTCCAGGGAGACCCCCCCCCCCTGGCCGGTGCCCATATTAAACACAAAATATCCAATGCCTTTAGACTCAATTTCTTATAAAAATTAACGCATTATAAAAGTAGTTTGTTCAAAGTCAGGGGCGTTGTTTGGGGGTGGCAAGGGGGGAGGGGGGGGGGAGAGCAGTTGCCCCCCCAATAATGTGAAGAAAAAATTATTATACATCCCATGCCCTTTGACTGGACCTTTAATCCGGATATGGACCTCTCTTGCCCTCCCAATAAAAATGCTGGAGATTCGCCCCTGTTCAAAGTAAAACATTAAAACTAAAATTAAGAAAATCAAATAAAAAATTTTAATTCCATATTTATATCTAATTTTGAATACCAAAAATCAATTTATTCGACAACTTTATACTTCATAACTGTAGAAAATTAAATCTCTTTCAAAGCGACAACTAGATAAATACAATTTCTTCTGGATAAAAATGGTAATAAAAAACAAAAAAAGTATCCGTTCACGGAAAAAATACGAAAATTCCCAGCATTCCGTTCAGGGGAAATATTTCTGATTATAGTGGCTTTATATATCACCTCATGGGTACTCTTGCAATGCAAGTAAAAGGTTGAGGGCATATTCCTCCCAAAATTACCAATTATTAATTTGTTTTCCTTGCATTTTGTATGATTATACGAACTTTCTTGTATTCTAATAACTGCACTAATTACTAATAAACAAATACAAATTTACGATCACCATAAAAAGCTGATTCTTTTATTGAATGTTATCAATAGTAAAGTTCTTGCACTTTCTTTATTGAGACGGATCCTTATTTACTTAACATTCATTACTAGAAAGAATTTTTTTTTTTTTTTTTTTTGTCTTGCTCCAACCAAATCAAATGTTTGCAGAAAACTGGATAGGGGTCATTAAGTCACAAATTAGACTTAAATTGTCCTTTTAAGAGTCAAAATCTATTGGTAGGCAGCAAACAATGGGGCAACACACATTTTGTCCATGCTTTCCCCCAATCCTTTTTCCTTTGGTTTCCTCATAATTACTCTATAAACCAAAATTTGCAGGGGGAGGGGGAATGGCCACAACCCCTGCCCCCCCCCCGGCTGGCGCCCTTGGGCATGTTGAGGAGGATGTTGAACGAACCGATTGTCACTATATGCCTGCTACTACCACTACTTCTTATACTGCGGCTACAACTACCACTCATGCTGCTACTCTGCTCTAATCTCTACCACTGCTTTTACTACTACTATTGCCACTACTACTGCTACTGATATTGCTGCTACCACTACCGCCCTATTAAGGCAAAGAATATTAGAGTGAAAAGTTCAGGAGATGCTGGGGTTTGTTGAACTAAATCAAGACATATTACGTGCATGCAGGTTGTCAAAAGGAACGTATCGGGATTGTCTCAGGAACAGCTTGGAGCATTGATTTGAAACTTTTATGGGATGCTAAGGGGGATGTTGAGTTGAAAAAAAGGCAGTTATCGCGGTTAAGGAGTTTGACTTGGTTAATAATTAGAATTTCTATTTATATTGGGTTTCTTTTATTTATTGATGGTTATTTATGTTAGTTTCAGGCTTGAAAAATTATTTGACTTTATTTCTGCTAATCCTTAGCCAAACGTAGCTCTTTAATTATTTTTAAAAAACTTCTATTGTGGAAATATTTCTTTTTTTTAAATGAATGACTAAAAAAAAACTAGATGGAACCCCATTTTTCTTACAGCTGATTGTTTTATACACCGTTATTAAAACAATTCCCTAGGACTATCCTTAGACACTTCCTTTGAAAAAAAAAATCAACACATCTGTCTCAGTCTTTCGAAGCGTCTACGCTTCAGACTAAACTTGACAGCTGTCATTCCTTTGGCCCCCAATATTTTTAACCGCAAACAATTGAAAAGACAAACAATTTTAACCTGCCTGGACTCTGAAAAATACTTTTTATTTATTATTTTTTTTTCTTTCAATATTTGGGAGAAGATCAGGCTAAAAAGAACATGGGGGGGGGGACTGGTTACTGTTTGACCACTTTCTGTTCCTCTTTTATTATATTCCGTAATGTCTAGATAAAATAAAATTTTCTTTTTTGTCTTATAGTTGTTTCCAATTCGTTTCAAAAAAAAATTCAAGCCTGTTTACGGTAATGGTTCTAATACAAAAAAAGTCAACAGAGTACCTAGTACCTAGTTCGAGAAACTAGATACTCTGATTATGAGTAGTTCCGTTTCCGAACTAGGTACTAGGTACTCTGGTGTACTTTTTTGTATTAAAACCGTTACCGTAGACAGGCTTGAAATCAAATCCTTTATATCTTAGGGATCGTCTCGTTACCATTGTACTACGCCAACTGTTATTATAAACGATATTATCAAACACATCATGATTTCGCAAACAAAACACAGGTCACAGTTTAAAAATATCATGGTTGCAGGGGTAGCTGCAACCTAGTTAAGAACGAACCACAGCCCTTGGTAACAATAGAAATTGTTGCAAAGAATAAACTCCTGCCTATACTAACAGAAATAAAAAACCAAAATGTTTTTAACCACAAAAAAGCTCTCTGCCCATTGGCTATTCTAATTTACATCCATCTTCACTAATAATTCTAACCAGATAAGTGAACTATGCATTTGGTCGATTTTCCTGTTCAATAGCACTACTTCTTAACCCTCATTTATGCCTAGTCTAACCAGCTTAGTATTCTTAACATTAGCTTATTCTACAAAAAAGTTTTTTGTTTTTTTGCCAAAGTAAAGAGCGAATGTGAAACTTAAAACGAAACAACGATTGTTGATTTGCGGATTGCGCAAGATATATCAACAAAACTGCCTTAAATAAACAAGGTTTTGATAATTTTAAGTGTCTCTAGAATTCTGAAAACTGTACTATTACTTGCAGGCTACTTTTAGCTAAGATGTATGTTGTAGATCTTGCACCTTGGACCTAATAAATAAATTTAATATAAAAAAATTTTTGATTTCACTAACATTTTTATTTAGGACACTCATATAGCTTATAATTCATAGAATTTGTTATGTTCAATTCAATAGAATTATCAGAGGCTGAAAACCCATTGTACTCGTCAACAAGGCCATTGCCGATCTTTTCTCTTTTTTTTGTCTTTTCTTTTCTTTTTCCTGTAAGGTGAAAATTCTCTGGATAAATACTCTAAAATATATAAAAATGAAAATAATGCAACCTCTCCAAACTGACTTGGTATTACTAGAGAAGTACCACTAATTAGGTGGTTTTTTTTCTACTTGCGAGGAGGGGGAGGGGGGTGAATGTGGGGAAATTAATGTGGGGGAGGGGGTGAAGGTGGGGGGGGGTGCGTGTATCAGATCAGAAATTTTTGTTTGTGTTACTTGCTCAATTTACCCTTATTAACTTAGTTATTGAATGTTTTTTTAGCATATTAAATACTGTTAAAACAAACAATGAACAGGTTAAAGAGAGGGCTGATGCATTTCCTTCTCCTTTGACTCGGGCTTGTGAGCAAAGAATCATTAAAATTCAAGTTGACACAGATTTTTGAATAAAAGCAACAGCATTAAAAATCTCGCCACCCCCCCCCCCTCTATCTTCAAAATCTTTGATTCATTTGTAAGAGAACAGAGTGAAAACTGTAATACAAGACCCAGTTTTACAAAAAAAAATATGTTTTGAAAATCTCAAAGAGAATAAAAATTAAAAAAACATAAATTACAATGAAGGAAAAAATAAAACCTTAAACAAACAGAGACTAAATGAGGATCAAGTCGGTCTTAAGACGAAAAAAGATTTGAAAGAATAAAATTAGGGCTGCTGCCCCCTTAATCCTTATAGTGGTTGTATCACTTGCTCTGCATCAAATGAGCCACTTCACAAGTTCTTACAAACCCTCCTTTCCTATGAAACGGTAAGGAAAATATTAATAGTAGATGGCAGATTCTTTGTTCAACACTAGTTCAGTGCAAGTGTGTTGAAACTAAAACCTCTATCTAGAAAGCTAAAAAAATCCACCGCAAACGCCACAGCTCATAAATGTACTGGCTAGACTTTTTTTTTCTTGTCAGTTTCAAAATACAAGTAATTATAAGCTTGTATTTCCAATATTTAACTGTTGATTTCATTTAAGAATACAGGGAATTCAATATAGGCCTACAAAAAAAACAATCTTATAAAACAGTAAGGGGAAGAATGAATTGAATAAATAGAAATGAAGTAGAACTTTACTATGTCAAAATATATAGTTGTGTGAATGCTCGAACTAGTTACATACTTGAGGCGTGAGGGACGTCATGCAAAACCACAATGATTCTTTTAAATTGAATTCTCTTTTTTCGTCGTCATCAATGTACCTTTCTGGGTCGTTTGTGAAAGAATAAGGGCTGAAGCGATCAAAAAGCCAAAGAATTAGCCTGCAAATTTAGGAAAAGGAACTTAAATAATTTCTTAGACCAGACAGCTGTTCCATTTACGAAAAATTAAGCAAGAAAAACGGGTTTTAGTGTTTTTTTTAAATAAAGCAGTGAATAAATAACGACAAAATAAACACTTAATTAAAAATGCCTCCGAATATTTCGGCCGCACGTCCGGGAGACTTTCTCAACGGAAAAAAGGGAAAAACAAAAAAAAATTCTTTTTAAAAAATAACATACATCGAAACACAACAAAACTGAACGCACGAAGAGAGAGAAAATACTAAAGAAAAGAAAATAAATATAAATAAATAAATAGGAATCAAACTCACATCTTAAATAAAACTTAAATACGCCAGTGCATAGAAATTTTATTTAAGATGTGAGTTTGATTCCTACTTATGTTTATGGTTTTGTTTAGTTTTTCTTCCATTTCGACGAGGACAGCTATTGATCATATCGGTCACATACACACACATGTTATGTCACATGCACGTTTGTAATAATATTTTTCTGGTTGGTGTTCTTTTTCGTTTGTGTTAGTCATCGACAGTTGGCCTATATTGCCAATTTGAACAAAAAAAAAGCTAAACTCAGTGTTTAACTTAGTGTTAAATATTACGATATAGATTACAGGCATTAGAAGGAGGATGGCTAGGGTTCAATTAACTGAAAGATAACAAAAGAAAATATATTACATAAGAGTTTTTTGGATGGGAATAAAGTATTTGGTCAAGTTCCGCTAAAGTACCTTGGGATTATTACTGATGAAAATTTATCATTTAAGTAGCATGTAAAAGCTATAAGTAAAATATTATCGTGGAATTTAGGGATTATCCGTAAATTAAAACACTTTTTTCCTTCATATATTTTAGGGTTATTGTATTTTCTCTGATACATCCGCATATTTTGCACTGTTTGTCTGTACGGCTTGGTACTTTCCCCTCAATACTTCGCCCAATACGTGTACTGCAGAATAATGCTATTAGATCGTTTTGTGGAATAGGGAACCGAGTTTCGGTCAGGTCAACGTGTAGCATAGCTATTATATTGCCTGCAGCTGGATCGCGTGATTTTTTTTACACTGGTTTTTATGTACAAGTATTGGGTGCCTTCCAGACTGTTTAACAGGGATATTTCGGGAAAGGTCCAATGTTCATTGATACGAAACTCGGACAAGTGGAGATACTGAGATTTCTCATCTAGTTTCTAGTAGGACTGCTTTTTCAGTTATTTATAGAGGGGCTAAGCTGTGGAATAAGCTTGTCCCAAGTACCAAGGAATTACCCATTATTCAATTTAAATTTGAGCCTCGTATGGGGTTGCTTGATAAGCATACCTTGGAAACAGATTGAGATTGATGGACTTAAATTTGACAGTAATTGTTTATTTATTTTTTTTTTATTTCGGGATCATGATATTATGTTCTTTTATTGTGTATGAATTATTTAAGTAAGTTTTTTTCGGTACACGGTTTTACCCCTCTGCTTATTATAGATTATACTTGTTTTTTTTTGTTTTTTTTCTTTGTTTAAATTTTTTCTTCTATTTTTTTTTTTTATTTTCTGTTAGTAGCACACCCTCGCAAGCAACGCTTTTGGTGTGATATCAATTGATTTCGTCTCTTCTTTTTGGATAATAAATTGCTATTACTACTAACTATTACTATGATTTAAAGTCATAGGAGATCTTAAATTAACAAGACATCCTTGAAAATTTTCAAAACATCTCATGACCATTCCACGCTTTCATTTCCAGTTTTAGATATTTGTTTTTATTTTTCCACGTAGCAGGAGAAAAGGTATCTTTACTTTTTAATGCATTTAAAGATTGAAGGGTCTTTCATGAATTATGTTTGGCATTCATACCGTTTTTCCAAAGCAATAAGTGTCTAAAGCAGCTCTCTTTTCTATTGACTAAATAAAAAAAAAATGAAAAAAAACAATTCTTTGCATAAGAAAGTAATTGGCTGATTTAAATGAGTAGAAAGCTATCTTATACCCCCATGTGGCACCCCTGCTGCCACCTATAACTTTTTTGCACCCCAAATAAGGGCATAGCCTCCCTAGGGAGAATGATTGCGTAATCGGTCAATGACCTCTTTTTCCAAGGTCGATTTATTTGAAGTTTCTATGCGTAATAACTCCGGAACGAAGGTTGCACATGCGCATTGAATTCTAACGGGAACAATGTTATTGATCTAGGACTCGAGGGTCAAGTGAATTTCCGAGAACTTGATTGCGTAATCGATCGTGAATGTCATGGGATCCAGAAATAGTATTTGTTATTGTTGCTCTCGAGCCAAATGTTATGACTTTCCCGGAAACAGTTAGATCACGTGTTTCCTTCTCAGCCAATCAGCGAGTCGGATACATCCTCCTTCTAAACCAATCAGGGGGCTGGTTACATAGTAGCGGCGGAGGGAATATAAAGAATGCAATGTGATTAAATTATCAGAAAGTATTTTGACACAATGGAAACAACAATGGATAATATTGATGAATTAGAAGCCTTGGCAACTACAATTTACCATGTAAGTTCCGTTTTAGTACATTTTCAAATAAAATTATTTTCCTTGGACACCCTCCAGTATATTCAGCTAAAACGTAAACATATTCCTTTACCTGAAACCCCCCCCCCCCCAAACCTTACAAACATCATTATAATCAATGGAAAACATAAAATATACCCTAACCCCCTCCCACCATTGTTTTACAATCCCAAATTATCGCAAAAAGAAATAATTTTCTTTCGAGAAATTATAGCCTTTCTCTATTGTGATTTAAAGTGTCTACTGACTTCCGTCACTGTTGTTATTAACCTAGCCTGGTTTTGACATAATGCTCTACGCGAGGTTAAAATTAGCTGTCACCCTTTTCCTATGTGTTTACGAACGCAGCAGCCAAAGCCAAAAGGAACTGTTTCTCCGTCAAAATTAAAACACTTTGAGGCAATTGTAATAATTAGGCGCAGACGCAATGCGCTATTTTGGAGAAGAGAAACAAATTATTTTCAAGCTTTCTTTCGATAAAGTTTCTTTTATATTCCCGGGAGGGGAGCGTGACTCCAGGATTTTTTGATGGGGAGTGGGTTAGCACGTTTAATAGTGACAAAATAGAAATGAAAGATTGTTTTTACCATAATTGTCTTCAACTTCAGTGTCTAACCATTTCTCTTTGATATTTTAGTGATTTTAGCTATAGCATTTGAATAAAAGGTAGTAAAATATATTCTTTTTTGATATGCCTTTCGCTTGAATATATCGCAAGATTAACTCAATGAGAGGGATGGCTTAATTTTCCTAAATTTGGGGCCGGGAGGGGAGCGTGAGTTTCGTAACCTTGTATTTTTCAGAGAGCCGGTGAAAGAGATTATTTTCAAATTAAGTTTAACAATATATTTAGAACATTATGTGAAAGGGGGAGGGCAATGCCTTCAATTCTACCGCCATCAGTGTAAAATGAAAACAAACAGTGCTGGGCTAGAAAAGTCTTTGGGAGTTGCATGTAGCTAATATTATGTATAAATTGAATAGCATTTTAACCTATGTTTGCAAAATATAGGCCTACAGGTCGATGGGTTAACGATATAATTTAAAGCCTACAGACCGGAAAATTTAATATTTTTCTAAATAGTAAAAATAAAAACAATGATTCCTATCCTATGGCTATAGACTACTGATTGTCTAATAAAAACTTTTGATTTCTAAGCCTAATATATTTCTCGCGAAATTTTTACTTTTTGCTTTACTGAAAAGAGATAAATGCTTCTTACTTCAGTGTCTAACCATTTCTCTTCGAAATTTAGCGATTTTAGCTATAACAATTTTCCTAAATTTAGGGGCGGGGGCGTGAATCCATGATTTTTGTGGGGGAGGGGGTTAGCACTTTTAATAGTGACAAAATAGAAATGAAATTTAATTTAAACACTTTTTTTTTTGGATATAATAATGTTTGGTGTGATTGACACAGAATATATTGGTCTGAAATATTCCGCAACTGGCATTATATTCGAAGCAGCTTTCTTACTCCTAGACAATCAACGACGTGAAATTCATTGCTATAAATGGAACATCAGATACAATATGTATGAGTACAAGAAAAACAGATGGAGTCCAACACTAAATTTTATAAATCGAAATGGCTTTTACGCTAAAACCATACGACCACATAATGAAAATGGCTATGAAATAAAACATATACAAGAGGAAATTCAGGAAATATGCAGTTTTTTCGGTGTGCAAGCTGTTTATGTTAAGGGAAACATGCCAACTGATAAACTCTTACTAGAAAAATGTGATAAAAACATAGCATTATTCAATTTAGAAGACTTCAAATGTGAGAAATACCTGCATTCAGTCCATGACCCAGAAGATGAAGTTAGATATTTCGCTAAATGGATACCGGAAAAGATACTTGACATGGAAAAATGCATCAGATATCCAAAGTCCTAAACTTGCTCCTCCTCATATCAAATGGATTAAGCTTCTTTTTTTTTAAATATGTCATTATTTTTTTCAAATGTTTTAAATATGTTTAAGCAATAAATATCTTAAGCCTCAACCATTTTTATTCTTTAGAATAGTCCATCGCCATGAAAATTATACTTTCAGATTCAACATAACAGGGAACACACTTTCAAGTTCAGCATGTTGGAGAACCCTAAATAGTCATCCATAAAAAGGTAAGTTAACTCTAAAAGGTTAAAGAATTTTTCTGAAATTATCAAGCCTCAACCGTTTTTATTCTTTAGAATAGTCCATCGCCATGAAAATTAGACCTTCAGATTCAACATGCCAGGGAACACACTTTCAAGTTCAGCATGTTGGAGAACCCTAAATAGTCATCCATAAAAAGGTAAGTTAACACTAAAAGGTTAAAGAATTTTTCTGAAATTATCAAGCCTCAACCGTTTTTATTCTTTAGAATAGTCCATCGCCACGAAAATTAGACTTTGAGATTCAACATGCCAGGGAACACACTTTCAAGTTCAGCATGTTGGAGAACCCTAAATAGTCATCCATAAAAAGGTAAGTTAACTCTAAAAGGTTAAAGAATTTTTCCGAAATTATCAAGCCTCAACCGTTTTTATTCTGTAGAATAGTCCATCGCCATGAAAATTAGACCTTCAGATTCAACATGCCAGGGAACACACTTTCAAGTTCAGCATGTTGGAGAACCCTAAATAGTCATCCATAAAAAGGTAAGTTAACCCTAAAAGGTTAAAGAATTTTTCTGAAATTATCAAGCCTCAACCGTTTTTATTCTTTAGAATAGTCCATCGCCACGAAAATTAGACTTTCAGATTCAACATGCCAGGGAGCACACTTTCAAGTTCAGCATGTTGGAGAACCCCAAATAGTCATCCATAAAAAGGTAAGTTAACCCTAAAAGGTTAAAGAATTTTTCTGAAATTACACTTTCAGATCCAGTATGTCAGGGGACACACTTTCAGGTTCAGCATGTAGGAGAACCCTAAATGCTCATCCCTAAAAAGGTAAGTTACCCCTAAATGGTTAAAGAGTTTTTCTATTTATGCAGAGTTTCAACTAGCTATGGCTAAGTTTGTTAAAGACAAACTATTTTCTTGCGAAAACACACAAAATCAGAAAAAATGTTCAATGTTCCTTTAGTACCTACGCAATTAGACTAAAAATGAAGATATTTTTGCAGAGTTTCAACTAGCTATGGTTATGTTTTCTAAAGACACGCTATTTTTTCGAGAAAACACACAAAATCACAAAAAAAATGTTAAATGTTTCTTTAGTACATACTCATATAGACTAAAAATGAAGATATTTATGCAGAGTTTCAACTAGCTATGGCTATGTTTGCTAAAGACAATCTATTTTCTTGCGAAAACCCACAAAATCAGAAAAAATGTTCAATGTTCCTTTAGTACCTACGCAATTAGACTAAAAATGAAGATATTTATGCAGAGTTTCAACTAGCTATGGCTAAGGTTGCTGAAGACAAGCTATTTTCTTGCGAAAACACACAAAATCAGAAAAAATGTTCAATGTTCCTTTAGTACCTAAACAATTGGACTAAAAATAAAGATATTTATGTAGAGTTTCAACTAGCTATGGCTAAGTTTACTAAAGACAAGATATTTTCTTCCGAAAACACACAAACTCAGAAAAAATGTTCAATGTTCCTTTAGTACCTACACAATTAGACTAAAAATGAAGATATTTATGAAGAGTTTCAACTAGCTATGTCTAAGTTTTCTAATGACAAGCTATTTTCTTGCGAAAACACACAAAATCAGAAAAAATGTTCAATGTTCCTTTAGTACCTACTAAATTAGACTAAAAGTGAAGTTATTTATGCAGAGTTTCAACTAGCTATGTCTAAGTTTGCTAAAGACAAGCTATTTTCTCGCTAAAACACACAAAATCATAAAAAAAAAAATTTCAATGTTTCTATAGTACCTAGGCAATTATGCTGAAATGAATATATATATTCAGAGTTTCAACTATGTATGGCTAAGTTTGCTAAAGACAAGCTATTTTCTTGCGAAAACACACAAAATCAGAAAAAATGTTCAATGTTCCTTTAGTATCTACGCAATTAGGCTTAAATGAAGATATTTAAGCAGAGTTTCAACTAGCTATGGCTAAGTTTGCTAAAGACAAGCTATTTTCTTGTGAAAACACACAAAATCAGAAAAAATGATCAATGTTCCTTTAGTACCTACGCAATTAGACTAAAAATGAAGATATTTATGAAGAGTTTAAAATATCTATGGATAAGTTTGCTAAAGACAAGCTATTTTCTTGAGAAAACACACAAAATAATAAAAAAGGTTCTATTTTAATTTATTAAATACACAATTATAATAAAATTTAAGATATTTATGAAGAGTATCAACTAACAATGGCTAAGTTTACTAAAGACAAGCTATTTTCTTGCGAAAACACACAAAATCAGAAAAAATGTTCAATGTTCCTTTAGTACCTACCCAATTAGGCTTAAATGAAGATATTTATGCAGAGTTTCAACTAGCTATGGCTATGTTTGCTAAAGACAAGATATTTTCTTGTGAAAACACACAAAATCTGAAAAAATTATCAATGTTCCTTTAGTACCTACACAATTAGACTAAAAATGAAGATATTTATGCAGAGTTTCAACTATCTATGGCTAAGTTTGCTAAAGACGAGCTATTTTCTTGTGAAAACACACAAAATCAGAAAAAATGATCAATGTTCCTTTAGTACCTACGCAATTAGACTAAAAATAAAGATATATATGCAGAGTTTCAACTAGCTATGGCTAAGTTTGCTAAAGACAAGCTATTTTCTTGCGAAAACACACAAAATCAGAAAAAATGTTCAAGGTTCCTTTAGTACCTACAAAATTAGACTAAAAATTAAGATATTTATGTAGAGTTTCAACTAGCTATGGCTAAGTTTACTAAAGACAAGCTATTTTCTTGCGAAAACACACAAAATCAGAAAAAATGTTATATTTTCATTTAGTACCTACAAATTTTTGCTTATATTTAGTTATTTATGCAGAGTTTCAACTAGCTATGGCTAAGTTTGCTAAAGACAAGCTATTTTCTTGCGAAAACACACAAAATCAGAAAAAAAAATGTTCAATGTTCCTCTAGTACCTACGCAATTAGGCTGAAATGAAGATATATATGCAGAGTTTCAACTAGCTATGGCTAAGTTTGCTAAAGACAAGCTATTTTCTTGCGAAAACACACAAAATCAGAAAGAATATTGTTAGGTTAGATTAAGTTAGATTAGGTTAGGTTAGCCTACGTACGCACGCATATAGGTTAGGTTAGGTTGGATTAAGTTAGGTTAGGTTAAGTTAGGTTAGGTTAGATTAAGTTAGGTTAGGTTAAGTTAGGTTAGGATAGGTTAGATTAAGTTAGGTTAGGCTAAGTTAGGTTAGGCTAGGTTAGCCTACGTACGCGCGCGTACTTGTCTTTAGTAAACTTAGCCATAGCTAGTTGAAACTGTGCATAAATATCTTCATTTTTAACCTAGTTTCGTGGTTACTAAAGAAACATTGAACATTTTTTCTGAGTTTGTGTGTTTTCGCAAGAAAATAGTTTGTCTTTAGCATAATTATCCATAGATAGTTGAAACTCTGCATAAATATCTTAATTTTTAGTCTAATAACGTAAGTACTAGAGGATCATTAACTATTTTTTCTGATTTTGTGTGTTTTCGCAAGAAAATAGCTTGTCTTTAGCAAACTTAGCCATAGCTAGTTGAAACTCTGCATAAATAACTTCATTTTTAGTCTAATTGCGTAGGTACTAGAGGAACATTGAAATTTTTTTTGGGATTTTGTTTGTTTTCGCTAGTAAATAGATTGTATTTAGCCAACTTAGCCATAGATATTTTACACTCTGCATAGATATCTTCATTTTTAGTCTAATTGCGTAGGTACTAAAGTAACATTAATCATTTTTTCTGATTTTGTGTGTTTTTCGCAAGAAATAGTTTGTCTTTAGCAAACATAGCCATAGCTAGTTGAAACTCTACATAAATAGAGAAATTCTTTAACCATTTAGGGTTAACTTACCTTTTTAGGGATGAGCATTTAGGGTTCTCCTACATGCTGAACCTGGAAGTGTGTCCCCTGACATACTGGATCTGAAAGTGTAATTTCAGAAAAATTCTTTAACCTTTTAGGGTTAACTTACCTTTTTAGGGATGACTATTTAGGGTTCTCCAAAATGCTGAACTTGAAAGTGCGTTCCCTGACATGTTGAATCTGAAAGTCTAATTTTCGTGGCGATTGACTATTCTAAAGAATAAAAACGGTTGAGGCTTGATAATTTCAGAAAAATTCTTTAACCTTTTAGGGTTAACTTACCTTTTTATGGATGACTATTTAGGGTTCTCCAACAAGCTGAACTTGAAAGTGTGTTCCCTGTCATGTTGAATCTGAAGGTCTAATTTTCATGGCGATGGACTATTCTAAAGAATAAAAACGGTTGAGGCTTGATAATTTCGGAAAAATTCTTTAACCTTTTAGAGTTAACTTACCTTTTTATGGATGACTATTTAGGGTTCTCCAACATGCTGAACTTGAAATTGTGTTCCCTGGCATGTTGAATCTGAAGGTCTTATTTTCGTGGCGATGGACTATTCTAAAGAATAAAAACGTCTCAGGCTTAAGATAATTTCAGAAAAATTCTTTAACCTTTTAGAGTTAACTTACCTTTATAGGGTTGACTATTTAGGGTTCTCCAACATGCTGAACTTGAAAGTGTGTTCCCTGTCATGTTGAATCTGAAAGTATAATTTTCATGGCGATGGACTATTCTAAAGAATAAAAATGGTTGAGGCTTAAGATATTTATTGCTTAAACATATTTAAAACATTTGAAAAAAATAATGACGTATTTAAAAAAAAAAGAAGCTTAATCCATTTGATATGAGGAGGAGCAAGTTTAGGACTTTGGATATCTGATGCATTTTTCCATGTCAGGTATCTTTTCCGGTATCCATTTAGCGAAATATCTAACTTCATCTTCTGGGTCATGGACTGAATGCAGGTATTTCCCACATTTGAAGTCTTCTAAATTGAATAATGCTATGTTTTTATCACATTTTTCTAGTAAGAGTTTATCAGTTGGCACGTTTCCCTTAACATAAACAGCTTGCACACCAAAAAAACTGCATATTTCCTGAATTTCCTCTTGTACATGTTTTATTTCATAGACATTTTCATTAGGTGGTCGTATTTTTTTAGCTTAAAATCAATTTCGATTTATAAAATTTAGTGTTGGACTCCATCTGTTTTTATCGTACTTATACATATTGTATCTTATGTTCAATTCATATCAATGAATTTCACGTCGTTGATTGTCTAGGAGTAAGAAAGCTGCATCGAATATAATGCCAGCTGCGGAATATTTCAGACCAATATATTCTGTGTCAATCACACCAAACATTATTATATCTGAAAAAAAAAGTGTTTAAATTAAATTTCATTTCTATTTTGTCACTATTAAAAGTGCTAATCCCCTCCCCAACAAAATTCATGGATTCACGCCCCCTCCCCTAAATTTAGGAAAATTGTTATAGCTAAAATCGCTAAATTTCGAAGAGAAATGGTTAGACACTGAAGTAAGAAACAATTATCTTTTCATTTCTATTTTGTCACTATTAAAAGTGCTAACCCCCCCCCCCAAAAAAAAATCATGGATTCACGCCCCCTCCCCTAAATTTAGGAAAATTGTTATAGCTAAAATCGCTAAATTTCGAAGAGAAATGGTTAGACACTGAAGTAAGAAACATTTATCTCTTTTCAGTAAAGCAAAAAGTAAAAATTTCGCGAGAAATATAATAGGCTTAGAAATCAAACGTTTTTATTAGACAATCAGTAGTCTATAGCCATAGGATAGGAATCATTGTTTCTATTTTTACCATTTAGAAAAATATTAAATTTTCCGGTCTATAGGCTTTAAATTAGATCGTTAACCCATCGACCTGTAGGCATATATTTTGCAAACATAGGTTAAAATGCTATTCAATTTATACATAATATTAGCTACATGCAACTCCCAAAGACTTTTCTAGCCCAGCACTGTTTGTTTTCATTTTACACTGATGGCGGTAGAATTGAAGGCATTGCCCTCCCCCCTTTCACATAATGTTCTAAATATATTGTTAAACTTAATTTGAAAATAATCTCTTTCACCGGCTCTCTGACAAATACAAGGTTACGAAACTCACGCTCCCCTCCCGGCCCCAAATTTAGGAAAATTAAGCCATCCCTCTCATTGAGTTAATCTTGCGATATATTCAAGCGAAAGGCATATCAATAAAGAATATATCTTACTACCTTTTATTCAAATGCTATAGCTAAAATCACTAAAATATCAAAGAGAAATGGTTAGACACTGAAGTTGAAGACAATTATGGTAAAAACAATCTTTCATTTCTATTTTGTCACTATTAAAAGTGCTAACCCACTCCCCAGCAAAAAATCCTGGATTCACGCTCCCCTCCCGGGAATATAAAAGAAACTTTATCGAAAGAAAGCTTGAAAATAATGTTTCTCTTCTCCAAAATAGCGCATTGCGTCTGCGCCTAATTATTACAATTGCCTCAAAGTGTTTTAATTTTGACGGAGAAACAGTTCCTTTTGACTTTGGCTGCTGCGTTCGTAAACACATAGGAAAAGGGTGACAGCTAATTTTAACCTCGCGTAGAGCATTATGTCAAAACCAGGTTAGGTTAATAACAACAGTGACGGAAGTCAGTAGACACTTTAAATCACAATAGAGAAAGGCTATAATTTCTCGAAAGAAAATTATTCCTTTTTGCGAGAATTTGGGATTGTAAAACAATGGTGGGAGGGGGTTAGGGTATATTTTATGTTTTCCATTGATTATAATGATGTTTGTAAGGTTTGGGGGGGGGGGGGGTTGGGGGAAAATTAAAAAATTAAATTTTTATAGTAAAAAAATGGAGCATTTACAAGTAAAAAAATTTTATTTTAAAATTTACAAAAAAGGAAATTAAATGGTAAATTTTATTTGCCAAGGCTTCTAATTCATCAATATTATCCATTGTTGTTTCCATTGTGTCAAAATACTTTCTGATAATTTAATCACATTGCATTCTTTATATTCCCTCCGCCGCTAATATGTAACCAGCCCTCTGATTGGCTGAGAAGGAGGATGTATCCGACTCGCTGATTGGCTGAGAAGGAAATACGTGATCTAACTGTTTCCGGGAAAGTCATAACATTTGGCTCGAGAGCAACAACAACAAATACTATTTCTGGATCCCATGACATTCACGATCGATTACGCAATCAAGTTCTCGGAAATTCACTTCCCCCTCGAGTCCTAGATCAATAACATTGTTCCCGTTAGAATTCAATGCGCATGTGCAACCTTCGTTCCGGAGTTATTACACATAGAAACATCAAATAAATCGACCTTGGAAAAAGAGGTCATTGACCGATTACGCAATCATTCTCCCTAGGGAGGCTATGCCCTTATTTGGGGTGCAAAAAAGTTATAGGTGGCAGCAGGGGTGCCACATGGGGGTATAAGATAGCTTCCTACTTAAATGAATAAACTTTATCCACATATATAAAGGGGGGATTTCGCCTTCAACCCCGCGTTAGTCACATCGAATTTGACTTTACTATAATGAACACATTAGACATTTCCAAACTTTTTTTTTTTTTTTTTTTTTTTTTTTTTTTATCACAACGTCATGAGAACGAAGGTGTTACTCGGATTTATTGGCTGTAATATATAAAGTTTCAGTAAAACGGTTTAAATTTTAGGTCAGATATATTGATGGGGGAAAGGTAAATAAAATACTTACAACCATACCTAATTTATATATCTAATTCTAACTGTAAGAAATACATGAAAATGAATATATTTTAAAGTGCTACTAAGCTGAAATTTAGAGAATCAAATTAAAATGGATTTAAAAATAAAGAATCATCATTTCTCTCAAATAATAGACACAAAATGAAAAGTAAGAAATTTAAAGTTAAAATTTTTAAATAAATTTCAAGTGACGTAAACTTAGAACTAGCCGAAATACTAGGACGGTGCCAACTGCTTTAACGATTCACATGTGCAAATATTAGAAGAAAAGAGTGAGGATATCGTAGCTACTTACGCGGTTACAAAGTATGCTGCTAAGATACAGGCCCAGACATCATTTTCCAGAACAGTCAGGAACTTGAACAAAGAAGTTGGAATAACTGGTTTCTTCATTAGAATTGTAATTCCCACAAGATCGTAGTAGGGAATTGTAAAATCAACTACCGTTTCTCGTTCTCCGGTTACTGAAAGTGCGGCGAGCGCGATGTCAGCTTTCTAAAGTCATAGCAATGAATTAGCATGTCATTTTACAAAAACGAAGTTGGCTTTCTAGAAGCATAGCAACTGAATTCAATTTACAGAAATAAAAGAAAAATGGGTGTTTCTAGCGTATTTCACCAAAATTCTAGGTGCACAAATTACTACTGTTACTTTTTCCATTTTTTTTATGCCTGTCATAAAATCACTGTGGCAAAACTAAACCTTTAAGTCATCGAAAATAGCCGCTAAAAACCCTTTTCAATATTTTTTTTTTACATTCTTTGAATATACAAAACAATGCAATCATGGATGCAAGTATTGTGGCTGACCAATTATCCAGATTACAAGGATAATTATATCTCAACAGTCTATATGCTTCTTGAGATCATCAAAAACCACATTTTCTCTGAAACTCCTGTCCAACCTAAGTCCTGTACAACCTAAGTCCTTAAGAAATGCTCTCTTGTCGTCTCCCCCTCAAAAAAGACAACTCTGCGTACACAACCATCTTTGCTGTTTCTCAGACTTGTCTTTTAATTAAAGCATCATGTAGCAAATAAATCTCCACTTTGTCAGGTTTTAGCATAAAGAAAACCTTTGTTGAAAGATAGGGTAATATTCTGCTGAAATTCCAATTCCGTGAAGTCAAATTACATATAATCAATATATTGCATTCACCGCTGTTTTATTAGAATAATAACCGAGTGATGAATGTAAATTATTTTGTTAATAAACTTGTTAATATATTATTTTGTTAATAAGCCCAAATTTGTTAATAAACTATTATATATTCATCCTATTTTATTTTATTCCATCAGCATTAACCAAAGTTGACTTTTTAGAAGTGACCATATAATGCACCAGTACCCTATTTTATTTTATTTCATTAGCATTAATCAAACTTGACTTCTTCGCGGTGCCCGCATAATGCACCAGTACCGAAATACCTATATAATTTAGTTCAGAATCGAACTAGCCAAACTGCCTGTAGGAATTTTGGCACTTCTTCATGCGACAGCGTATTCCCAAAAAATATTACAAGTCAGAAAATTCAACCGCGACTTCAGGACGTTTGGTACCAAAAATTTCAGTTTGCGGGTCTCAGCGTCGGCTGGCGGTCTCAAAGACAAAGGGCCCATTAGCAAATTTTCTGAGCACCACAGGGAGCTTTCCAAGCAATTTTGGTATGAATCGATAGGGGATCTCAAACGTGCCAATAGTTCGAAAAGCTAATTAGAGGCTAGTTTAAATAAAAGGAAACCTATAATATCTTACTAATAGTTAAGCGAAACACTGCCTAATAAATGTGCGTACAGCATATAATTTAATTCTTAATTTAATTCTTGTACGATTGTTTAACGTTAGTCTTCTGCAGCATATATAGCAGGTCACGCCACGTTGATGATTTTTTTTTCTTTTTCACACATATATTATATAAATTAAATGGTGCTGTTGGATGGTGCGACTGGAGCCATATCTTGCAGTGGTAAGATAATGAGCACACTAGATAGTAAATGTTTGTGTTTATACTCGTTCGCTTAGAAGTCTTTTTTCTTTTTATTCTGGTTTCTTTCGTATATTTGCTTGTCTTGTATTTTGCGAAGTATCTAATCGCTGTCTTTATTATTTTATTATTTTGATTTCTCTTACTGCTCCGCCTTGTTGCTTTTGTATGACCCGTTTTCAAATAAATAAATAAATAACTTTTACCCCGTGTCTGCAAAGATTTCAACCAAGGCCGCTAGCACAACAGGAGACTTCCAAAGCTGTCAAATTATTCACTGGGACTTCTTTTGAGCTGACTTTAAATGTTTTCCAAGCAGGTATACTAGAATGTTTTTTTAGAGAACGCCCTTTCCTGAACTTTAAAAAGAAAATTCTGCTCCTTTCAATAAATAAAACGCTTTCTAATGACGTAAGTTTTATTAAATTAATGTCTATCTCTGGCACAAAGCTGGAAAAGTTGTTTTTTTTCTAAGATTTCTGGGAAAGTAGATGTCTAGAGGTCCAATATCAAAACATGGCCTATGACATGTATTTTTTACGGTTTTTAGTTCGTTATGCTATATACGGTTATTGGTCCTGTTCTATGGATTATTGACGTCAGAGAAATCACTATACGGCTCTTTTTCAATTAGCAACTTCAAACTGCAATACATAAAACTGTTTTAAACCTATTTTTTATTGCTTCACATTTTAAAGGAGTACCTTGATCATAGGCGCGCTAGCGCTGTCTAAGTAAAGAACGATGTGGGCACAATGTGTTGTTTTTTTTCCATATCTGGGCACTTCGTATCGAAGGAGTTGTCGTAGAAACTTCGAAAAGGGCTCATTCGATTGGAAATGGGAGTGGCTAGTGCCCTTTTTAATAGTCGAAAGTGATTGGAGGGCAACTAGCCCCCCCCCACGCCCATCATTCCCCCAAACACATCCAATCAAAATTTTGAGATAGCCATTTTGTTCAGCGTAGTTGATTTCTAGATAGAAAATGTGTTTTTGAGGAGGACACTACCCCACAACCCTCAGGGAAGGGTTTTAAGTTATGCCCTGGGGGCATATAAGGTTTTTAATGAAATCTTTGTCGTAGAAACTTGAAAAAGGGTTCAATCGATTTGAAATTCAAAGAGCTAGCACCCTTTTTAATAGTCAAAAGAGAATTGAGGGCAGCTAATCCCCCTCTCACGCCCAATATTTCCCCAAACACTTCCAATCAAAATTTTTAGATAACCATTTTATTCAACGTATTTAAAAGTTTTGGAAATTAGGTCTTTAAGGATGAAAACCCCTTTCCCACAGCCCTCAGGGCAAGGGTTGTAAGTTATGCCCAGGGGGCATATAAAGCTTTTATTGAAAATGTTGTCGTAGAAACTTCAAAAGGGTTCATTCCATTGGAAATTGAAGGGGCTAGTGCCTTTTTTAATAGTTGAAAGTGATTAGATGGCGACTAACGCCCCTCTCACGCCCACCATTTTCCCAAACACGTCCAATCAAATTTTTGAGATATCCTTTTTGTTCAACGTAGTTGAAAGTTCTGGAAATTAGGTATTTTAGGATGATAACCCCCACAGAGGCCTCAGGGCAAGGGTTGTAAGTTATGCCCTGGGGGCATATAAAGTTTTATTGACAGCGTTGTCGTAGAAACTTCAAAAGGGCTCATTCAATTGAGAATTGAAAGGGCTAGTGCCTTTTTTAATAGTTGAAAGTGATTGGATAGCGACTAACGCCCCTCTCACGCCCCCCATTTTCCAAAACACATCCAATCAAAATTTTGAGATATCCATTTTGTACGTTCTGAAAATTAGGTCTTTTAGGGTGAAAACCTACTCAGAGCCCTTAGTGCAAGGGTTTTATGTTAAGCCATGGGGGCATATAAGGTTTATATAGAAAATTGTTGTATAAATCATAGGCAGCGCGATCGCGCTGCCTAAGTAAAGAACGGGAACAATCGAGAACGAGACAAGAAACGGGGAATAAGTAAAGAGGAGGACACTCCCCCGCAACCCTCAGGGCAAGGGTTTTAATTTATGTCCTGGGGGCATATAAAAACGATGTTGGCACAATGTATTATTTATTAATTTTAATCTTTAAAGCAGGGCACTTCGTATCGAAGAAGTTGTCGTAGAAAATTCGAAGAGGGCTCATTCAATTGGAAATTGGAGTGGCTTGTGCCCATTTTAATAGTCGACAGTGTTTGGAAGACAACTAACACCCCTTCCACGCCCACCATTTTCCGAAACACATCCACTCAAAATTTTGAGATAGCCATTTTGTTCAGCGCAGTTGATTCCTAGATAGAAATTATATTTTTGAGGACAGTCCCCCACAGCCCTTGGGGCAAGTGTTGTAAGATATGCCCTGGGGGCATATACGGTTTTTTTTTATAGAAGGCGTTGTCTCAGAAACTTTAATTGGGCTCATTCGATTGGAAATTCAAAGGGCTAGTGCCCTTTTTAATAGTCAAAAGTGATTAGAGGGCAACTAACCCATGTCTCACGCCCACCTTTTCCTCAAACACATCTAATCAAAACTTTGAGATAGCCATTTTAGTCAACGTAGTTCTAATTTCTGGAAATTAGGTCTTTGAGGGTGGCAACCCCATTACGCCCTGCGTAATAGTCGAAAGTGATTAATTTTGAGATATCTATTTTGTTCAACGTAGTTGAAAGTTCTTGAAATTAAGTCTTTTGGGATGATAACGCCCTCAGAGCCCTTAGTGCAAGGATTGTAAGTTATGCCCTTGGGGCATATAAAGTTTATATAGAAAGTTGTTATAGAAATTTCAAAAAGGGCTCATTTGATTGGAAATTGAAATTGCCCTTTTTAATAGTCAAAGTGAGTGGAGAGTAATTCCCCCCCCCTCTTACGCCTACCATTTCCCCAAAACATTCAATCAAAGTTTAGACTTAGTTATTTTGTTCAACGTAGTTGAAAGTTCTGGAAATTATGCATTTAAGGATGATAAACCCCGCAGAGCCCCAGGGGCAAAGGCTCTAAGTTATGTCCAGGGGGTATCTAAGGTTTTTGTAGATAGAGTTGACGTAAAACTTCGAAAGGGGCTCATTCAATTCGAAATGGAGAGGGCTAGTGCCCTTTGCAATAGTCGAGAGTTATTGGAGGGTAACTAACCCCCATCTGACGCCCACCATTCCTCCAAACACATCCATTCAAAATATTCAGATAGCCATTTTGTTCAACGTAGTAGAAAGTCGTCAAAATTTGGTCTTTGAGAATGACCCCCCCCCCCAGTACTCAGGGCAAGGGTACTAAGTTATGCCCTGGGGGCATATAAGATTTTTACTGAAAGTTTTGTCGTTGAAATTTCAAAAGGGCTCCTTTGATTGGAAATTGAAATGGCTAGGGCCATTTTTAATAGTTGAAAGCGATTGGAGAGCGACTACCGCCCCTCTCACGCCCATCATTTCCCCAAACACATCCAATTTAAATTTTGCGATAGCCATTTTGTTTAACGTAGTTGAAAGTTCTGGAAATTCGATCTTAGAGGATGACAGCTACCCTAACAGACCTTAGGGTAAGGGTTGTAATTAATGCCCTGGGGGCATATAAGGTGTTTATAGAAAGCGTTGTCGTTTCCAAAAGGGCTCATTCGATTTGAAATCGAAAGGCCTAGTGCCCTTTTTAATAGTCAAAAGTGATTGGAAGGCTTGACATTTTTATAGGAAAGATTGATGTGGGTATAATAAATTATTTTTTGTTGCTGTTGTTGTTTAGACCAGGGCACTTCGTATCGAAGGAGTTGTCGTGGGAACTTCGAAAGGGGCTTATTCAATTGAAAATAGAAAGGGCTGATGCCCTTTTTAATAATCGAAAGTGATTGGATGGCAACTAATGCCCCTTCCGCTCCCACACCCACCCCCCCATTTGCCCATTATGTTTAAAAACTAAATGTTGCCTTAAGATTAAATCAAAATTCACTGTGATAATGCTTATCAAACAGTTCGTGGTAACGAACTGTAAGTAAGGAGCGTCCCGGCTCCTTAAAGTTAAGCGCCTGACAAAATTTGGCTGATTTTCGAAAAAAGAGTGAAAGACCCCCTAAAAGCTATAGAACCTTAATGAAAATCACACCATCATATTCAGCGTATTAGAGAACCCTACTGCAGAGGTTACAAGCTCCTATCTACAAAAGTGTGGAATTTTGCATTTTTGCCAGAAGAAAGATCATGGATACGTGTTTATTTTTTTATTTTTTTTCAGGGGTGATCGTATCAAACCAGTGGTCCTAGAATATTGTAGGAGGGCTCATTGGAACTGAAATTAATAGTTCTAGTGCCCTTTGTAAGTGACCAAAAAAATGGAGTTGATCAAAATTTTGAAATAGCCATATTGTTCAGCATGGTCGAAAATGCTATATCTTTGTCTTTTAGGATGACTTAATCCCCCGAAGTCCCCGGGGGGAGGGCTGAAAGTTATGAACTTTACCCAATGCTAACATATAGTATTGGTTATTGGGAAGTATACAGACGTTTTCAGGGAGATTTTTTCTGGTAGTGGGGGGGGGGTCGGGGATTATGTGGGAAGATCCCTCCATGAAGGAAGTTTTCATGGGGGAAGGGACATTGCTATGAAGGGGGCGCCGGATTTCCCAATATTATTTTAAAAAAAGATCAGAAATTATATATAAAAAACAAGTTTTTCAACTGAAAGTAAGGAGCAACATCAATACTTAAAACGACAGAAAACATTACTTATATGATTAGGTTCACCCCCTAGTCAATACCTCGCTCTTTAAGCCAAAGATTTTTTAGTACTTTCATATAAGTTATTTATTCTAATTAACGGTATTTGTTATTAAGGGGTCATTTTTAAAGATTTGGAACAAAATTCAAACTTTAGCTTAAAGATCAAGGCATTGAATAGGAGGCGAACCCTCTAATATACGTATTAAAAAATATATGAATATAGAAGTTTGTTACGTAAGTTAATTCGTAAGTTATGTATATTTATTACTAATAAAAACGTTCGTAAATAAATTAAACAAGTTTCGAGAAAGCCATTTAACCTAATAAAAGTAAAATTAATATCCAAATTTTGTTTTAATTAGTCATGTACGGTGAGCCAAAATCAAAACCTGCATTAATTCAAAAACGTTCAAAAATTAAATTAAAAAACAAGTTTTTTTAACTGAAAGTAAGGAACGACGTCGAAACTTAAAACGAACAGAAATTATTTCGTATATGAAAGGGGCTGTCCCCTCCTCAACACCTCACTCTTTACGCGAAAGTTTGTCTTTCTCACAACTCTATTTTTTTAAACAATGAGAAGCTTTAGCGTAAAGAGCGAGGCGTCGAGGAGGGGACAGCCCCTTTCATATACGGAATAATTTCTGTTCGTTTTAAGTTTCAACGTCGTTCCTTACTTTCAGTTAAAAGAACTTGTTTTTTTTTATTTAATTCCCAATAAGGCATCTCAGCAGTATCTGAATTTAGCACAGATCTGAAATAAGTATTAGATATAAAATTTAACATAGACCTGGTCTTTGATTTCCTTTATCATTCCATTCCAGGTTCCGTTGTCAGAGAGAGAGCCATACAGTCCGTCAGGAGACTCGTACAATTCATATTGAAAGCCTGGAAAATTATAGTATAGAGGTGGCAAGCCAAACAAACTATTTACCAACGACCATGGCACTATATGAGCAACGGCAATATAGGCCGTCCGGAAAAGGCAAAGGACATAAACCCCTTCTCTAGAAAAAGAGACCTTAATTTGAAACCTAGGCCCCTGTGTTTTTGTCCTTCATTACACTCAGGCTACTTAAAAACAAATCGTTTTTATTTTGATGAAGACATTACTGCCTATTAATATATTTACAGTGCTTTCAGTTATTATCCTCGCACCTATTCAATGGAAAATAACTCCCTTGGAGACCCCTCTCACTTATATGACATAAATGTCTTTATTTTAAAGAACAATAAACGAAAAAGTGTCAGAAACCTTGAACAGAAAAAATTTAAATTCGTGGGTCGGGGCTCCTCATGTCACTCAGCCCTAGTTTATTAAAATTTTTTTTTCTTTGAATGTATTTTAAATCAGAAAGTTTGTACCAGTGTGAGTTTAGTCACATAAAATACTTCAAGATTAACTTTTTATGTTAAGTCAGGAAAATCTGTTTATTTACTGACTCTTCCAGGCCTTAGAAGTTGGAAATAGATAAGGAGGAATAGGAACTTGAAAATAGTTTCCTGGCCCCCAAAATTATGCTCTAAAACCATTTCTGGAGCTTTTCCATTCACGTAGCAAAACGACCTGTCATGGTAGCAAAGTACAATTAGTTTATTTTTTGTTTTCTTCTCGGTTCCTTTGTTTCTTACACTTTATTTGTCCTTTTTTTGTTAGAAAAAAGTTCGTACAAAGGGTTTGCATAAGAGATATCTTACCCAAAAGTTCCTGTAGCTGTTTCAGTAGGTCAATACAAAATCCATCAAAAGTAACGGTTCCGTTAGGATGCTTTACTTTCACTACAAATGGAGCTTCCTAAAAAATAAAATACATTTGCATTGCAAAAGTACTAATCACAATCGGAAGGTTGATAGGAAAAGATATTACGTTTCAAACTCAACCCAAAATAGGAAACATGCTTTCTATTTGCATAAGCCATCAACTGAATGTAAAAAGATAAAAAGGAATCTAAAAATTACAGGAAATACAGAAAATAAAACTAAAATCGGAGCAAGTACAATGATCAAGCTTATACATATAGATAATGAACGAAAATAACAATTGTCAAGACATATTTTGATGCCAAACAGATTGAAGTCACTCAAGCGCAGATGAACAGCTTTCTGACACAGCATTATTTTCAAAAGGGTGGCGTTCCTTTTGAATTAAGCGAAAAAATTCAGCTGAAAGTATTTAGCAGCATTTATACTGAACACGAACCGAAGATATTACGTATATGAGGGGGGGCTGCCACTTCCTTTATCCTTGCTCTTTAGTCTTGTGTCTTAAAGTTCTTTAAAAATACATTTCATTCGAATCCAACAGCCCTTGTGTTTGAGCAGTCTTTCTTAAATAATTGTGACAAAAAGTCAAACTTTACTGTAAAGTGCGAGGGTTAAGGAAGGCGGAGCTCCCCTCATATACGCAATATTTCTGTTCGCTTTTAGTTTTAATGTTGCTCCTTGCTTTCAACTGAAATAGCTTGTGTTTTATTTTTTATTTAAGCTCTGATCGTTTTTCAAATCATACCTGGAAATCCCCTACCCTGAAAAAAATTTCCCCTTGAATATTCTCTCCAGAAACATTTCAACCCACGAAAAATTTTCCCTGTGGAGACCCTCCTCAGAAAATACCCCCCCCCCCCCAAAAAAAATAAATCCTTATACTTCCCAATACTAAATACTACATGTGAACAATGAGCTAACTGTGCAGCTTACAGCCCTTTATCAGGAACTACGGGTGGTCATGTCATCCCCAAAGCCATAGGTATTTGACATTTCAGCTATGCTGAATCAAATGGCTGTCTCAAAACGTTGATCATATGTCTTGGGGAAGAAAGTGCATGGGAGCTAGTTGCCCTACAATTTTTATGGTCACTAGAACTTTTTATTTCCAATCAAGAACTTCTAGTATTTACCGGTTCGATATGATCATCCCCCTGGGGAAAAAATAAATACGCATCCATAATCTTTCTCCTGGAAAAAATACAAATTTCACATTTTTGTATATAGAAATATTTATTTAACTGATTTGATCCTTTTGAGGCTGAAGATCATCTGAGGATCAAGGGTTGATACTGGTTGAGGTTCGGAGCTTCCCTTACATATAAGAGAGCTCTGGTAAAGACAGTTCGTAGTAACAAAGTATATTTAAAGACTGGTTCTTATCAAAAGAATCCAAAATTCTAAAAAGTGGAATTTGGGTTACATCATGTGCGTCAGAAGAATTTGTCTTCTATTCTGATTCCAAATCATCAAAACATATTAGCATATGAATATTTGAATAATTCTAGATAAAAAGGTTTAGTCTCCCCAAAAAGGGACACGATGCTGATGAATACTTACAGAATGAAATTCAACACGTGTGAGAACCATAAGCCTATTATCACCAAAAAACACAGAATATCTTATTTCCCTGTGAAGAATGTTCACACATGCGTATTTGTTTTTCCCCAAGAGGGTATCAGACCAGCAGCCGTAATTTATCGAAAGAGTGCTCCTTCGAACAAACATTTGAAGATCCAGGGCATATTTAAACAACATAAATCGGGTCACGATGAAGTGCCGATTTCTGGCATTTTGTTTTCTTTTGTGCAAGATTTCTGAAGACCATTGAAAGGAATCGCATGCAGTCTCTGAGGCCATGTTGTCGCGTGGTATGGCACCCACTTCTAAACAAACAGGCAGCCCATAAGAAAAAATTTTATCGAATAAAACTTTTCATCACAAGAATTTCGGATGGTTAGGCACCAGCTATTAGGTTGAAGGCCATTGATTTTTGCAAGGGGAAGGGACACGTAAGGCACCCAGAAAATCATTTTTAAGCCAGCATTTTCAAACTCTCTGTGCAATTTATTTCAGATGGATTGAACGAACTTTCAGATGAATATGAATATAACCTTAGGCTTCCCGCCATTTGGAAGAATTGAATAACAAAAAGAGGTGATTCAACTGAAAGTAAGGAGCAACATTAAAACTTAAAACGAACAGAAATTATTCTGTATAAGAAGCGGACTGTCCCTTCCTCAATCCTCGCTCTTTGCGCTAAATTCTAAAAGTTCTGTAAAAACGCTTCTCATTCAAAATCAAAGGCTCTTGTATATGAGTAGTCTTTCTTAAAGAGTCCGGACAAAAAATCAAATTTTGGCGTAAAGAAAGAGGGTTGAGGAAGGGGGAAACCCCCCTCATATATAGAATAATTTCATTTCATTTTCAGTTTTAATGTTTTCCCTTAATTTTAGTTGAAAAAACTATTTTTTTAATTTAATTTCTGACTGTTTTCAAATTATGTCAGAAAAACCTGTCCCTCCCTCCCTCCAGGTAAAATTTCTCCTGGACAATTCTCCTCCTCATGGAAAGTCACGCCTCCCCTTAGAAATTAACCCCGAAAAATTCTTGTATATTTTCCAATAACAAATATGTTATTAAATGTGAACAACATGAACAATATGGTCACATTGCGCAAATTACAGCCCTTTTCCCAGTGAATATGGAGGGTCATGTCATCATCAAAAGCATTGTTATTGAACCTTTGTACTATGTTAAATTAAATAGATATCTTAAAATTTTGATCGGATGTTAATAGGGAGAAAATGGTGTGGGAGGGGGTCTAGGTGGCCTCCGATCTTTTAGGTCACCTGAAGAGGGCGCTAGAGCTTTTTATTTCCGTTTGAATGAGCTATCTCCTGATCTTCTAGGACCATTGGTTTGATGCGATCGCCCCTCGTGGAAAAAACAAATGATCTTTCTTCTGCCAAAGAAATACAAAATTCCACATTTTTATAGATAGGAACTTGAAACACATTTTTTTTATATATATAGGAGCATTCTGATATATAGGAGCTAGTTCTAGGAGCCAGTTCTTTGATATGCTAAATTTGATGGTGGAATTTTCATTAAAATTGCGCAACTATCGGGGGATGTTTCTCTCCTTTTTTGAAAGTCGGGCAAAGTTTCTCTGTCTCGTAGCTTTTTATGGATAACATTAAACTTAATGAACCTTTTATATTTTGAATCAGCAAAACAAGCAAATTCTTTTGATGTATCTATTGTCATAAAAATTCCGTTTTTTAGAGTTTCGGTTACTATTGGGCCCAATCACTCTTTATATTACAGTTCGTTACCATGAACCTTTTGATACCGCTGTTTAAATATATGGGCGAAGATAGCACGAAGTTTGCAGTAAGAGTGTTGAACGGATGAAATTTGTTTCTTATTGCGGAAATAACAGTTTGCTTCGGAAAAATCTTCTTGTTTCAAAAAGAAAATACATGAAATGAGCCTTCATTTTTCGAGACATTGCAACACAAAAGTTATACATTAATTTGAAGAGCGGAGATTAAGGGGATGGTATCTCCCTCATACTTAGGATAACCCTGGATAAGGTACTCAAAACAAGCAGAAGTTAAACAAAAAACGAGTTTTTTTTCAAATCAAAGTCAAAGTGGAATGCAATTTAAACTGGAACAAAAATTCATTCTTAAGGGGGGGGGTATGTTCTCTCCCCCTAAATTCTTCTTTCTTATGCTAAGGCTTTACTAGTGCTTTATTGAAAATATTTCAATCCAAAAGGTAGATCAAGTTGTTAATTGCATGGTGTTTTGCAGCCTTTCTAAGCCATTGAAATATATTTTTTTTTTTTTTTTTTTTTTTAAGAAATACCCATAAATAAGCACTTCTATTCTTGAGGTATTACGATAAAACCACTAAATCTCACTCCCACCATCCTTATGCTACAGTATCCGTTTCAAGTACATGGGAAATAAGTCAAACTTTAGCATAAAGAGCGTGGAGTGGAGGGGAGGGAGTATAGCCCTCTCATACACAAGATAGATTCTTTTTGTTTTACGTTTTAATGTCACTATTCACTTCCATTTAAAAAAAACTAGTTTTTAGTTAATGGAGAGAAGGGTTCAGTTGAAAAATACTCCCTACTAGCCACAAGTAAAAACAAAAATAAATGTTGCATGCCTCGTTGCTGATTAATAATTTTTTTTTCATTTTAGAAAATATATAATTTATGACACTTTTCTAATGAAGTAACAATATAATTTACGTTTTAAATTTGATCCCGTTAGTTTTAGCAAATTCATGGAAAATGAATTTCCTCTCCTGCTTGTAAACCGAAAACGATCGTGATTTGTGATTCAAATGTAAGGTGCTTTAATTTTGTATTTTTCTGTTCCGTGGTCTTGCAAAAAAATGTGTTTGTTTCTCCGTGTGTAAGGCAGTGGTTATTATTGACACTGACATTTAGGCAAAGTAGAGAGGAAATGATTTTGCTCTATCACCCTAAGGCTGGCTATTTAATTTTTACCGTATCTCTATTGGTTGCTCAAAGGTCATTTCGAATTCTTTTATCGTTCTTCCTTTGCTCTACCAAGTCCACAAGCTTGTAGAGCAAATTTTAGGATGAAAGTGAACTTATTAGTTTTGTCCATGATACCAAAGCTATGTAAATTTTGATTATTTACTATTCTTCTTCAAATCTTGTTGAGTGGATAACTAAAACTAACCGATAGCCGTTTGAAAGATAATTGAACATTGTAATGACCTTTTTTAACTCTCATAAAAGATTGTGACGAAATAAGTTAGCATTTTCTGCAACTTTACGGGGTAAAACGACAATTTTAGCCGAAACTCAAAAACTATTAAGTAAAAAATCTGAAATAGCATATCCATTTAAATATATTAAAAATCCATATATATATATATATATATATATATATATATATATATATATATATTTGATACCAATAGATACCAATTTGATACCAATAGATATATCAAAAGAATCAGATTTTAATTTTGATTTCAAATATATAAGTTTCATCAAGTTTAATCTTACCCATAAAAAGTTACGCGCCTGAGAAAATTTGGCTGATTTTCGAAAAAACAGGGAAAGACCCCCTAAAAATTACAGAACCTTAATGAAAATCACACCATCATATTCAGCGTATCAGAGAACCCTACTGTAGAGGTTTCAAGCTCCTATCTACCAAAATGTGGAATTTTTCATTTTTTGCAAGAAGAATGATCACGGATGCGTGTTTGTTTTGTTTTTTTTTTGTTTTTTTCTTTTACCCATGGGTAATAGTATTGACCCAGTAGCTCTAGAACATCGTATGAGGGCTAATTGGAACGGAAAAAAAAATTTCTAGTGCCCTTTTTAAGTGACCAAAAAAATAGAAGACAACTAGTCCCCCTCCCACGCTCATTTTTTTCTCAAAGTCACCCAATTAAAATTTTGAGATAGCCATTTTGTTTAGCATAGTCGAAAATCTAAAAAATATGTCTTTTAGGATGACTTAATTCCCCACAGTTTCCAGGGGAAAGGCTGCAAGTTATGAACTTTGCCCATTGCTTACATATTCTATTGGTTATTGGAAAGTATACAGACATTTTCAGGAAAAAAAATTTTTCTGGTGGGGGGCTGGAGGAGGGGGTTAATCGGGAGAATCTTTCCGTGGAGGATGTTTCCTTGGGGTAAGGGACATTTCTATGAAGGGGCGCCGGATTTCCAGCATTATTTAAAAACGATCAGAAATTAAATTAAAAAAAAACAAGTTTTTTCAACTGAAAGTAAGAAGCAACATAAGAACTTAAACGAACAGAAATTATTACGTATATGAGAGGTTTTCCCTCAAGTCAATACCTCGCTCTTTACGCTACAGTTTTTTTTAGTGCTTTCAAAAGAGCTATCTATTCTAATTAAACGGCCTTTGTGATTCAGGGGTTTGTGAATTAATTTTTTTTTTACTTTTAACGTAAAGAGCGTGGTATTGACTAAGGGGAGAACCCCCTCATATACGTAATAACATATACGTAATAAAAAAAAGCAATAAAAAAAAAACAAGCGGTACGACTCAATAGTAATCGAAACTTTTAGAAACGGAATTTTGATGTCAATAAATTTATCAAAAGAATGGGCTTACAATGGTGATTCTAAATATATAAATTTTATTAAGTTTAGTATTACTCATCAAAGGCTACGAGCCTGAGAAAATTTACCTGATTTTTTAAAGAGGGGGAAAACATCCCCTTCAAGTGAAAGAATTTTAATGAAAATCACACCGTCAGATTCAGCGTATCAAAAAACCCTATTACATAGGTTTCAAGCTCATATCTGCAAAAATCTGCAACTTTGTATTTTTTGCCAGAAGAAAAATATACGAATATAGAAGTTCGTTACGTAAGTTAATTTGTAAATTACGTCAGAACCAAATTTAGAGACAGCCATTTTGCAAAAGAAAAGTAAAGTTTTTATGCAAATTTTGTGTACTTATTCAATGACGGTGAGCCAAAATAAAAGCTGCTTTAACTAAAAAACGATCAGAAATTAAATTAAAAAAGACAAGTTTTTTCAACTGAAAGTAAGGAGCAACATTAAAACTTAAAACGAACATAAATTATTCCGTATATGAGAGGGGTTGTCCCCTCCTCAACGCCTCGCTCTTTACGCTAAAGTTTGACTCTGTCTCAAAACTTTATTTTTTAAAACAATAAAAAACTTTCGCGTAAGGAGCGAGCCGTTGAGGAGGGGACAGCCCCTTTCATATACGGAATAATTTCTGTTCGTTTTAAGTTTTAATGTCGCTCCTTACTTTCAGTTTAAAAAACTTGTTTTTTTATTTAATGGCAGTATCTAATGTCTTTTGATTTACCTTACTACTTAACTAAAAATAGATTCTGAGTCCTATAGCTGCTTAAAAGTGCAAAAAGTTTAAATTGACTAAAGACAAAACATATTTATACCCATTAGGCATAAAATGTTAAGTTCGCCTGTCACTCCTCCCTTCTTTCTCCTTCACTATCTGAAAATTTTAACTGGATCATCGGGGTCGCTCCTGAGATATTATGCATATAGTATTTTTGCAACCTAAATATACAAAATTTCTTCCATTTAGCGCTACCCCTCTCCCCAAAGTCACAGTTCAATGGTCGCTTACACCCCTCTCCCTTAATACTCCTGAAAATTTTCTTCTTGATAGGCAAAACTGGGTCCGAGATATCTCAGATGTGGCATTTTTAGAAACTGGCATCATAGCTTTTGATTACCTTGCTACTTTTTTGCGCTTAGATAATAAATCCTACATCAGCTTAGTAGTGCCAAAACATTTGGCAGATCAGAGACAAAGTGTATTTATCCCCTTTTCCCTCCTCCCATCCACGAAATTCAATGTTCCTCTGGCTCCATCTCCTCCATGCTTCCCTAAAAGTATCTGAGATGCACAATTTCATCTCCCAAGTTGTTTTCAAGATATGGCAGATATGCTATTTCAATTCCCCGGATGCACATATTGTTTTTTGACTTTCTCTGCACCCTCCTTAAAGTGAAAGTTTAAGGTCCAACTCTCATTCGATTCTTAACGTTTCTTGATATTGTCAACTCGATACTACAAGCTGTTTTGAAGACATTGCAGATGCGTTAAGAAACTCACCAGAAGCACAGTGTCGGAATATCCAATCACTTCAAGCTTCTTGGCGCACTCATCATCAGGGAAGATGCATGAAAGTGTTTTAAATTACAGATGGTCGAAACAGCATATCTTTTGCTCGGTAAGTTAGATTACGACAACAAAATTTATTCACACTTAAAAGACACAAATACATATACTTCCATGACGCACGACCAAACTGAAAAGTTTGCGAATGAAATTATAAGCGAATTAAAGAATCTAAAACAAAATGGCAAAATGACCCCACAATTGTATAATAAATTTCTCCCACGAGCTAGGTTTTGCCCAAAGTTTTACGGTTTACCGAAATTACATAAGCAAGGTATTCCCTCAAGGCCAATTGTAGCATGTACGAAAGCCCCTGCTTCCAATATTGGAAAGTGGTTATGTACAGCCTTCAAACCTTTGCTTTATTCACAAAAATCGTACATATGTAATTCGGTAGATTTAGCGGAAAAACTTAAAAATGCAAGCATTTCAGAAAATAAAATAGTAAGTAGTTTTGACTATACTTTGTATGGATACAAATAGTTTCTATGTATAATAGTTCTATATACACAAATAGTTTCTATGTATACAAATACTGATGTAGTAATATCTGAGCAGCTATTAAAAAATAAAATAGAAGAAGACTATCATTTAATTGAAGATTCAGCAACAGGAATAGATTGCGAGTTTTTAATATCCCTAGTCAAAATTTTTAATAAGTATTCAATGTATTTTCAGTTCCATAATTCTTTTTATCAACAAAAAAATGGTCTCCCTATGGAGGGGTACCGCTATCCGGGCTATTAGCGAATATTTTTGTAGTACACCTTGAAAATTGCGCCTTAAATTCATATTTTTAAAAACATGTCTATTAGGGGGCGTTATATGGATGATGTAATATTGCTCTGGAATTATGGGGAAAGTGAACTTAGGGGCTTTCTAGATCACCTTAATACATATGACCGAAATTTACAATTTACCTTAGAAATTGAAAATGCAAATAAATTATCGTTTCTGGATGTATTAATTATTTGTAGCACTGATAAACTGGATTTTACAATTTACAGAAAACCCACACAAAATAACCTAAATCTACATTTTAAATCCAATCATCCCCCACAAGTTAAAAGAGCTGCTGCTACATCTCTTTTCAACCGTGTCCTAAACATTTGCTCTGAATCTCACATCAAAAATGGATTAAATTTTATTAGAGACATACATTTTGGAAACGGTTATCATATTGTCTTTATTAATAATACAATTAGCCGAAGACTGGCAAGACACTCTCGTAAAATCAAGGGTCTTTTACCATGTATAGTTCCCACAAAGCCCTCAAATACTAATTTACCTTCCATATATTCCAAAAGTCACTACAAGTTTAAATAAAAGTTTGCACACAAAATAATTTTTATGTAGCATTGACAAATAATTTTAAAATCATGAAATTCCTAAACTCTTGTAAAGATATAGTCCAGTTACTCGCCAAAGAGGGGTTTATCAAATACCATGTTACTGTGGCCATTTTTTTGTTGGTAGAACCCATCAAAATTTAGAAAAACGCCTACAACAACACAAAGAAGGCATAACCAAAGCTTTAAATTCCAATAGTACAAATAATTCTTTTGATTCTTTTTTAAGCAGTCACATCTATGATAACCCTAGCCACAAAATGTTTTTTGAAGAAACTTGCCTTATTAGCAATGATTTAGGCATAAAACAGGTTGTTAGAGAGGCAATTGAAATTAAAATCAAATAAACAGTAATATTTCTTTAAATAGAGATTAGGGGAAATATTCGTTTATTGCTCTATATACAAATTTAAAATCCAAATGTCTGTAACAATTTTCTATTCCATTTGAATGAATTGTCTTTTTCCACTTTACTTGGTGTACCAGTCCTGGCTGAACTTCCTTGAAGTAGTGATGCTAGGGCTGTTTTGAAAATTTTTAGAAACTTTTCCGTTTTAATGATTAGATTTTAATGTGAGTTTCTTTTATATTGTTTTTTTTCCTTTGTTTAGCTGAGTACGGCCTTTTGATACAGGGTCAAAATATTTACTTTAAGTTGCGTTCCACTGTCTTATATAAACATTTCCCTGTTGTTCTACTTATTGTTTATGAAATTAGCATGGGATTTCTGTGACATCCATAAGAAAAATAACATTACTTTGGATATGATGGCTGGTTTGGATATGACTCTTGGTTTGGATATGAGTGGCCTTTATGAGTGGTTTGAATGTGGTTGTTGGTTAGGATATGATTGTTGGTTTGGAAATGTTCGTTGATTTGGATATGATTGTTGGTTTGAATATGAGTGGCTTTTATTAGTGGTTTGGATATGATTGTTGGTTTAAATATGACTGTTGGTTTAGATATGAGTGGCTTTTATGAGTGGTTTGGATATGATATTGGTTTGGATGTGATTGTTGGTTTGGATATGAATGGCTTCTATGAGTGGTCTGGATATGACTGTTGGTTTGGATATGAGTGACTTTTATGAGTGGTTGGATATGATTTTTAGTATGGATCTGATTGTTGGTTTAGATATGAGTGGCTTTTATGAGTGATTTTGATATGATTGTTGGTTTGGATATAAGGGGCTCTTAAGAGTGGTTCGGATATGATTGTTGTTTCGGATATGATTGCTGGTTTGGATATGATTGTTGGTTTGGATATGAGTGGCTATTATGAGTGGTTTGAATATGATTGTTGGTTTAGATATGATTTTTGGTTTTTATATGATTGTTGGTTTGGATATGTGTGGCTTTTATGAGTGGTTTGGATAAGATTGTTGGTTGGATATGATTGTTGGTTTGGAAATGATTGTTGGTTTGGTTATCAGTGGTTTGGATATGATTGTTGGTTTGGATATGATCTTTGGTTTGGATATGATTGTTGGTTTGGATATGAGTGGCTCTTATGAGTGGTTTGGATAAGATTGTTGGATGGATAAGATTGTTGGTTTGGACATTAATTGTTGGTTTGGATATGAGTGGCTATTATGAGTGGTTTATATATGACTGTTGGTTTGGATATGATTGTTGGTTCGGATATAAATGTTGGTTTGGATTTGAATATGATTGTTTGTTTGGATATGATTGTTGGTTTGAATATGATTGTTGGTTTGGATATGATTGTTGGTTTGGATATGATTGTAGGTTTGGATATGAATGGCTATTATGAGTGGTTTGGATAATATTGTTCGTTTGGATATGATTGTTGGTTTGGATATGATTGTTGGTTTTGACGTGTGTGGCTTTTCTGAGAGGTTTGGATAAGATTGTTGGTTAGATATGATTGTTGGTTTGGATATGATTGTTGGTTTGGATATGTGTTGCTATTTTGAGTGGTTTATACATGACTGTTAGTTTGGATATGATTGTTGGTTTTGATATAAATGTTGGTTTGGATTTGAATATGATTGTTGGTTGGATATGATTGTTGGTTTGGATATGATTGTTGGTTTGGATATGAGTGGCTTTTATGAATGTTTTGATATGATTGTTGGTTTGGATATGATTTTTTTGTTGGATATGATTGTTGGTTTGGATATGAGTGACTTTTATGAGTAGTTTGCATATGACTTTTGATTTGTATACGATTGTAGGTTTGGTTATGATTGTTTGTTTGGCTATGACTGGCTATCACGAGTGTTTTGATATAAATTCTTGTTTGGATATGAGTGGCTTTTATGACTGGTTCGGATACAATTGTTGTTCGGATATGATTTTTGGTTTGGATATTAGTGGCATTTATGAGTGGTTTGGAATGATTGGTGGTTTGGATATAACTGGCGTTCTTTGAATGGTTATAGTTTCTCTTTTATATTTTTTTTTTCGGTGAAACTAAAACTTCCTAGAGGGATAATTCTATCCAAAGTTGGAAGGATTGATCTTCCTGAAAGAAGCTCAGGTGTTCAACCTACCAGTGCCATTATTTTTCCTCGAAGCATTTTTTTATACTCCTGAAACAAAATATTGATTAAAACGCTTTATCAAATTGATAATGCATAATTGCCATTTGTGGAGGCAAAGGAACAATTTAACTTATATTCTGTACACGGATCGGCTTTGTCGCTTCTTGATTGGTAAAACGTTGAGAATTAAGACCTTTCCTGGAACGCCAGCCTTTCTTAGCTTTAATATTTCTTGATGATAAGGCAGACTCGCGTTTTGTGGAGGTAAAGGAAGACTAAAAAGTATTCTTTACACGGGTCGGATTTTGTTCCTCTTGCTCTGTAAAACCGTCTGGAATTTAGATTTTTCCTGGAACGTAAGCCTTTCTTGGCTGTAGCATTTCTTGGCGATAATGCATAATCGCGTTTTGTAGAGGTAAAAGAAGACTAAAATTTATACTCTGTATATGAGTTGGCTTTTTCTCTTCTTGCTTTGTAAAAACGTTAGGAATTATTATTTTTCCTGAAACGCCAGCTCTTGTAGTGCTGTGTCGTGGTTTATCATGCCAGTGTTACCACAATTCATGCTTTCAACGTGCATTGTGGAAGTTTTTTCGTTTGAATCTTGTGACTCAGGATGTAGTTATAGTGTTGTGTCATGGTTTATCTTGTTAGTGTTACCCTGTTAATGTTTCAAAGAGCATTTTGAAAGTTTTTTTGTTTGAAACATATGACTCGGAATGTTTTAATAGAGTTGCTTTGTGGCTTATCTTGTCAGTGTTACATCAGTGGATGTTTCAAAGTTCATTTTGGAAGGGGTTTTTTTTTCATGTGAAACATATGACTCAAGATATTTTTTATACTGTCTTGGTTTGTCTTGTCACTGTTACCTCACTTGATATTTCAAAGTGCATTTTCGAAATTGTTTCGTTTGAAACATATGACCCAAGATTTTTTTCTAGTGTTGTGTAATGGTTTATCTTATCAGTGTAACAACATTTACTTAATACTATCAAATTTCTCCTGGAAGTAACAGATTTTTTCTTAATAGTAACAAATTTCTTTTTAATAGCAACAACTTTCCCGTCAAAGATAACAAAATTCTCTTGGAAGTAACAATTTTCTGCTTACGCTAACAAGTTTTCTGTTAGAAGTAGAAAGTTTTTTTTAAACTAACAAATTTTTGTCTTTGAAGTAACAACTTTTTACCTTAACAGTATCAAAGTTTTTCTAATAGCAGCAAGTTTTCTATCAGAGATAACAAGTTTTCCTTAGAAGTAACAATTTTCTGTTAATTCTACCAAGTTTTTTGTTAGAAGTAGCAACTTTGTTTTAACACTAACAAAATTTCTCTTCGAAGTAACAACTTTTTCTTTAATACTGACAAATTTTTACTTATGACGATCAAATTTCTCTTGGAGGTAACAGTTTTTTTCTTAATAATACAAATTTTTTTCTAATAGCAGCAAGTTTTTCGTCAAAGATAACAACTTTCTCTTAGAAGTAACTATTTTCTGTCAATGCTGACAAGTTGTCTGTTAGAAGAAGCAAGTTTTATTTAACAATAATTAATCTTCTCTTTGAAGTAACAACTTTTTTCCTGAATACTAAGGAAGTTTTACTTAATACTGAAAAATGTCTCTTGGAAATAATAGGTTTTCTCAAAAGTAAGAAAGTTTTTGTAATAACAGCAAGTTCTCTGTCAAAGATAAGATACTTTTCTTAGAAGTAACATTTTTTTGTTTATAATAACAAGTTTTCCACTAGAAGTAGCAAGTTTTCCTTAATGCTAACCAGTTTTCTCTTTGAAGTAATAACGTTTTCTTTAATAATAATAAACTTTTACTTAAAATTATCAAATTTCTCAAGGAGGAAAAAGGTTTTTCTTAATAGTAACAAATTTTTTCTAATAGCTGCAAGTTTTCCGTCAAAGATAACCAATTTCTCTTAGAACTGACAGGCGTATGTTTATGCTGGCAGGTTTTTCGCTAGAAGTAGCAAGTTTCCCTTAACAGTAACAAATTTTCTCTTCGAAGTGAAAACATTTTCTTTAATACTAACAAACTTTTACTTTATGTTAACAAATATTTCTTAGCAGTAACAGGTTTTTTCTTGATAGTAACAATTTTTTTTTAATAGCAACAAGTTATCCGTCAAAGATGAGATATTTCTCTTAGAAGTAACAATTTTCTGTTAATGCTACCAAGGTTTCTGTAAAAAGTGGCAAGTTTCTCTAAACACTAACAAATTTTCTCTTCGATATAACAACTCTTTCTTTAATACTAACAAACTTTTACTTAATATCATCAAATTTCTCTTGGTGGTAACAGGTTTTTTCTTAATAGTAACGAGTTTTTCTAATAGTAGCAAGTTTTTTGTCAAAGATAACACATTTCTCTTAGAATTAACCATTTTCTGTCTATGCTAACAAGTTTTCCGCTAGCGGAAGGAAGTGTCTCTTAACACTAACAAATTTCCTCTTCGAAGTAACAACTTTCTCATTAATACTAACAAAACACTCATTTCTCCTTAATACAAATACTAAGTAAAAGTTTGTTAGTATTAAAGAAAAAGGTTATTACTTCAAACAAAAAATTGGTTAGTGTTAAAGAAAACTTGCTACTTCTAGTGGAAAACTTGCCATCATAAACAAAAAAAGAAAAACTCGTTGATTCCATGAGAAATTTGATAATATTAATTAAAAATTTGTTCGTATTAAAGAAAAAGTTATCAATTCAAAGAGAAAATTGGTTAGTGTTAAGGAAACTTGCTACTTCTAGTGGAAAACTTGTTATCATAAACAAAAACAACTTACTTATAAGAGAAGTATCTTATCTTTGACAGAGAACTTGCTGTTATTAGAAAAACTTTCTTACTTTTAAGAAAAACCTATTACTTCCGAGAGACATTTGATAGTGTTGATTAAAACTATGTTAGTATTAAGAAAAAAAGTTTTTGCTTCGAAGAGAGAATTTGTTAGTGTTAAGAAAAGCTTTCTACTTCTAATAGAAAACTTGTTAGCGTTATCAGAAATTTGCCACTTCTAAAATAGATTTTCTATCTTTGACGGAAAAATGACTTATATTAGAAAAAAGATCGTTACTATTTAAAAAGATACTTGACATCTCTATGAACACTTCTATAGCATCATGTAAAAATTTGCTGGTATTAAAGGAAAATTTGTTACTTTGAAGAAAAAATTTATAAGTGTTCCAAGAAACTTGCTACTTCACTAATATGGAGAAAACTACAGCCTCTTCTCTAAGTCCTTCTTCTTCTCTAAATGATTTCAGATCTTATCTTGGACCTCCTTGTCTTAAGTCAATGGCTTTGAAGCCTATCTATGAAGATGAAATAGCCAAAATTGTTAACGGTCTGAAGGATTCTACATTTTTTTATCCAGACCATAGTTTTACTAAGGTTATCAAGTTTATTCTTCCCGTCATCACTTCTGCTCTTACAAGACTTGTCAATGTGTCTTTTGAAAAGGGTGTCTTCCCAAGTGCTTTAAAGCGTGCTCCTGTCATTATACTTTATAAAAGGTGGATCACGGAATGACCCTGCTAGTTATCGTCCTATATCTCTCTTAACAGTGCTTAGTAAAATTTTTGAAAAAGCTTTGTTTTCTCGACTTCTTGATTTTCTTAATTCTAAACATTTTTTTCATGATTCCTAGTTTGGTTTTAGGGGAAAGTACTCAACTAAGCAAGCTGAGCATTCATGTGTGAATCTCTTGAATTATATAGATACATTTCTTGACTCTGGTCTGATACCTGCTGCTCTTATTCTCGATGTAGGAAAAGCATTTGATTCAATAACACACAGGATTCTTCTTTGGAAACTATCCCATATTGGAATACGAGAGAGTACTTATTGTTGGTTTCTATCATATTTATCTGGTTGAGTTATCTTGGATGATCCTCTCTTTTCCAACCCGTCTGAAGTAGAGTTTGATGTTCCACAAGGATCTTTGATAGGGCCGAAACTCTTTTTAACTTATGTTAACGACCTTATAGATGCGGTTTAAAATCTAAGACCTACCACTTGCTGTCGTCTTTGTAAACCTGCAATGGTCACTAATTGTGACATGAGTTCGTCCTTCTCTGATACACTTATAGCTTTTGCGGATGACAGTACTCTTTTTACAGCCGTTAGAACTGAGCCTGATTTCCGTTCAAACATGATTGCCCTTTTTGAAAGAGTTAAAAAGTGTTTTGATGTTAATTATCTTGCCTTAAATGTTGGAAAGTCATGTTTTCTTATTTACTCAAGAGTTTCAAGGACTTGTTCTGGTTTAAATGAAATGCATGTATCAAGGAGTTCCCTTAATAGGTCTAATAATCGTTGCGATCGATTCCTAGGCATCTTACTTGATGAAAATCTCTCCTTCAACCCTCATACAGACCATATTAAAATAAAATTCTACAGAAGCTTTGGGATCTTTAAAAAATTGAAACACATTTTTCAAGGGTCAATTCTTAGACTCCTATTCTGCAGCTAGTTCAGCCTTATGTTTTCTACTGTTCTTTTATTTGGATGTCAACTTTTCCCTCATCACTGAAGCCAGTTTCAGAACTATATGAAAAAGCAAGCACTCTTATACAGGATACTAATTGTTACCTACTTAAACCCTTGCTTGATTTGAAATATCTCTATTTTCTGTCTTGTGCTTCATTTAATTTTTTGAGGTTACATGGCCAGCTTCCTGCTGCCCTATGTAAAAATATATTTCTTTATTTCCGAGCAATCGACTGATTTTTTCCGCGCTTCCAACAATTTACAAATACCTTATACTCCGTCAATGCGGTCTGAATTTAACCCTCCGAAAGTTTGTAACATGATTTGGAACACTCTCCTGGAGTCTGCGCAGGGCTGCCACGTCTTTGGTATCTTCAAAAAGTATGTTAGAGATATTCTTGCAAATATTTAATTTTTTCCCCGGTTCTCCGATGAGTTGATGTCTCCGGATTGGTTCTGTACTTCATTTGTATGGGTGGAATCATGTACTACGCCCTTGACTAGCTGGGATTTGATTCCAAGGGGGGGCGGGGGGAATTGTCTGGTTTGACGATGTAAGTTTATCATTTAAAAAATTTTGATGAATATATTTGTTTTATTTATTTTTTTTTTTAGTTTTGTCTCTCCCCTGTTTTTTTCCTGGTCATTGAGCCTTACGGGGGAGAATATATTGAAGTATTTATTATTTTTATAAGTCATTTACCGTTGATTTTTGAATTCAGTGATATAATTCTTGATTTGTCTTTTTTCAATAAATTCAAAAATTCAAATTATTGTATGTGCTTTTCATTATGAATAATTCTTATAAACGAATCTTCAATGTTTAAAGGCCAAGTTTAATTCGATGTTTGATGAGTCTTTACAAGCCACGGAGCATTTAGAAGTGTATCATTGCATTGTATGTGTATTTCAATATGAATAAATCTTATCTTATTTTACTTTTGCCAAACTCTCATTACCCTTCCCAAACCGTACCTGAGAGTTTCAGTTTCATCCTCGAAGCCGTAGCCAAAATGTTGCATATATACATTTCGATGATCTAGATATACATAGTTTCTTTTGATCTACGTCTCTCCCTCTCCAAGAAAAAAAAATTCAGATTCTGAGGCCTCCCAACGATTTTGAAACTCGGGTGCAGTAAGCATGTTTTGATTTATTCAGGTACCCGCGTCATTTTCCGATTCAAGCGTGTCGTCTCAAAAGGTGTCCTTGTGAAACTTTGGGAATATTGCATAGCAAACAATCCTCAGTACCTTAATTGCGGTCCTTACAACGATCCTAAAGCTTACATACAAACATTGGCTAATTTACAAAATTCAGGGCCTTTGCCCCTGGTTAGTAGGAGGCATGTTGTCCCCGAAGTCATGCTCATTGGATCTTTCAAAGTTTTTGAACAAAAAAACGGCCTTAAAATTTGGATCTAATATCATGGGACTTACGGAGGGCCGTGTAGTAGACAAGGACAAAAAAGGGAGGCTAGTTGTCCTCAGATCACTTTCAACCCCGAGAATTAGCACTAAATCATTAAATTTCCAATCAAATGATCCCAATACCAAGGTCTTGTGACTACTTTTATATGAGAAGTGGCTAAAGAAAAAAAAGAAGATGGTTTGACCCTTTGTCAGGCCTGATGGGGCGAGAACAATTTTTTCTTATTTTACCTTCTAGGTCGGGGTTCCCTTAGTGAAAGGAATAAATGGTAAAAGCTTCAAACCGAATGGAGAAAGAGTTTGGCCGAATGGAGTAAATATTATTTTTTACACTAGGCATCTCTTGGCGCAAAGAATTACGACTTTGAGTTCCAAACTGATCAGGCACAAATTGCTACACAACTACTTCTGCTAAAAAACTTATATCAGCACCAAGCTACCTAAAGCCAACAAACCTGCGCACACACATCTTACGCTCCAATTTATTCAAATATTCACTCTTTAACCCCTCCAGACGATGCTTCGATTTCCTTTAAACAATTCTTTGTGACTTCTCCACACCTCATTCGAGAGGCAAATGTTTAAATGGCTGTGGCACGGGTAAATGGCGGGAGTATGCATGACTCTCTTATTGGACACATACTTGTTTATGTCTTGTTTGGCACATACCCATACGAAAAGATAAAGCAGATATTTTAGCCATAACATCCGCCAGGCCATCCTCAGCGCAAAATAAAAAACAAGAAACCTAACCTTTTGGAGTTAACAACCGAGAAAGATCAAAACAATTTACGAATTATCAGTCGTTTTGTTTTTTTCCGGATGGTTAACTTAAAAGGGCTATTTCCTTTTTTTTCTTTTTTTGCTTCTTTACTGAGGCAGAAGTTTCCGACACAATATTTGCTTTGTTTTCTCATCGTATTCACTGGCTGAAATTCACCCTCTTTCAGTTTTGGTTTAAATAATTTTTCTTCATTCCACCGTTGTTTTATCTTATGACAATCTGTTTCCCTTAAACTCTCTGACGTTCCTCCCGACACTATTAGTCAAATAGCTAAGAAGGTCAACAATAGGTCAAATGGGATAGGCCATATTGCATTTGGTCAGAAAAACCCAAACTAAAAAATAGAAAAAAGTTCACCTTTTTTTCACCTTTTCTTAATGGGCAAAGTTAAGCCATGAGTTGTGAAACACCAATCAAATTTCCTTAAAGCTGTCTGCTCAAGCTAAAATTCGTCAAATTAAATCCCCAGGGTCCTAGATGTTTTTGACAAAAGTTTAAACTAATCGAAATAATATAAACAGGATTGGCACGATCTTACCTACTTAAAACTCCTTGTAAAAAACCTTAGGAACGGCTATAGATAAAACTTACCTCAACAACAACAATGCGATAAATTTGAACTGTTCCATAAATTGTAAAATTTTCTCCATCCTTTGCCTTCCAGCCACCGTTTGACCACTTGCCCAATTCTCTTTTATCCACTTTTCTATTAGAAATTATGTATCTCTCTAAAGACATTTCCATATCAACCTTTAAAACAGAATATTAACTTAAAAACTGGTATCCATTACTTAAAAGTAAAAACAAGATAAATCAGTAATTACTTTTTGATATCTTAAATAAGAAATGGACGCACATATGCAACAATTTTATGCCGATAAAATGTAAATAAAATATTATTTACAGCACCCAGCACCATAAAGTATTATTATTTTTTTATTTTTTTGTACAGTGAAATTACTTTTTTGTGCATCCACGATGAAGATTCCCTCCCTTCTTGGGCCTTCAGAAGCCCATTACATTTACCAAAAGAATAAGAAGTAAACATAAGAGGTAAAAATAAAGACAAATCATAAGACGACAAATTATAATTTCCAATACCTCTGCGCAAAGATTTGTCTTCTCATTTGAATCTGTAGTCTCAATAATTCTCACGAAAAACTTAAAATCATTGTTTTGCTCTCTAATAGAATTAATATAACGCTGGATATAATTCTCTTATTTTAGTCACGACAACTTATCAAACTTACTTCCAAATTTTAAAAAAATCCACTGAAAACAGCAAACTGAGCCGATTAGTATATGCAAGAAGTTTATTATTCTAATTGTGAAGCAAAAACCGCCGACGAGAATCGTATCTACTGAATCTCCGTTGTTTTCGACTGAACAATGACGCCTTGCACCAAAAACAATCAATTAAATTCTTCTTAAAATCCTTCTATTATCCATCAGTTTGTCCAATTTTAGCGCCAACCGGCACTTTCTTTCAATTTTATTCGATTTAAATGGAAAACCATCATATACTCCTGTTGGTTAGTTTCACGAGACTTGGGATAGTAACAGGATATATCCGTGCAATTACCTTTAGATAGTGAGATCATGGTCCAGTAACTGCTGCAACCTAATAAATAGCGAACCACCATCCATAGTAGCCGAAAATTTAAAAACATTTTGAAAAAAAAAGCTGAAAAGCTCTCAGAAGAGAGCATATCATAGGCAGCGCGCTAACGCTGCCTAAGTAAAGAACGATCTGGGCACAATATGTTCTTTTTTTTTCTTCAGCCGGGCACTTCGTATCGAAGGAGTTGTCGTAGAAACTTCAAAAAGGATTTCTAGATAGAAAATATGTTTTGAGGAGGATATTCCCCCACAACCCTCGGGGCAAGGTTTTTAAGTTATACCCTGAGGGCATATAAGAACGATGTTGGCACAATGTACTATGTATTATTTTTTTCCTTTAGAGCAGGGCACTTCATATGTAAAGGGTCGTCGTAGAAACTTCAAAAGGGGCTCATTTGATTTTAAAGTTTGGAGTTCGAGTGTCCTTTTTGATAGTCGAAAGTAATTGGAGGGCAACTAGCCCCCCCCCCCCTCGCCCATCATTCCCCTAGACACATCCAATCAAAATTTTGGATATCCATTTTGTTCAGCGTAGTTGATTTCCAGATAGAAAATATATTTTTGAGGAGGACCCTCCCCCACAACCCTCAGGGCAAGGGTTTTAAGTTATGCCCTGGGGGCATAAAAGGTTTTTATAGAAGGAGTTGTCGCAGAAACTTCAAAAAAAAGCTCATTCGATTGGATATTCAAAGGGCTAGTATCCTTTTTAATAGTCGAAAGTGGTTTGATGGCAGTTAACCCCCCTCCCCCCGCCCATCATTCCCCCAAACAAATCCATTAAAAATTGTGATATAGCCATTTTGTTCAGCGTAGTTGATTTCCAAATAGAAAATATATTTTTGAGGAGGACACTCCCCCACAACCCTCAGGGCAAGGATTATAAGTTATGCCCTGAGGGTATATAAGGTCTTTATTGAAATCTTTGTCGTAGAAACTTGAAAAAGGGCTCATTCGACTTGAAATTCAAAGGGATAGTACCCTTTTTAATACTCGAAAGTGATTTGAGGGCAACTAACCCCTCTCTCATGCCCATCTTTTCCCCAAACTCATCCAATCAAAATTTTTAGATAGCCATTTTATTCAACGTAGTTGAAAGTTTTGGATTTTAGGTCTTTAAGGATGACAACCCCTCCCACCACAGCCCTCAGGGCAAGGGTTGTAAGTTAGGCCCTGGGGGCACATAAGGTTTTTATTGAAAGCGTTGTCATAAACACTTCAAAAGGGCTCATTCAATTGGAAATTGAAAGGTTTTTTAATAGTTGAAAGTGATTGGATAGCGACTAACGCCCCTCTCACGCCCACCATTTTCCAAAACACATCCAATCAGAATTTTGAGATATCAATTTAGTTCAAGGTTTTTGAACGTTCTGGAAATTAGGTCTTTTAGGATGATAAACCCCTCAGAGCCCTCAGTGCAAGGGTTGTAAGTTATGCCCTGGGGGCATATAACGTTTATGTAAAAAGTTGTTGTATAAATTATAGGCAGCACGATCGCGCTGCCTAAGTAAAGAACGGGGACACTCGAGAACGAGACGAGAAACGGGGACTAAGTAAGGAGGAGGACACTCTCCCACAACCCTCAGGGCAAGGGTTTTAAGATATGCCCCGAGGGCATATAAGAACGATGTTGGCACAATGTATTATTTATTTATTTTTTCCTTTAGATCAGGGCACTTCGTATCGAAGAAGTTGTCGTAGAAACTTCAAAAAGTGCTCATTTGATTGGAAATTGGAGTGGCTTGTGCCCTTTTTAATGATCGAAAGTGATTGGAAGGCGACTAACACCCCTCTCACGCCCACTATTTCCCCAAACACATTTAACCAAAATTTTGAGATGGCTATATTGTTTAACGTAGTTGAAAGTTCTTGAATTTTGTTCTTAGAGGATAACAACCACCCTAACATACCTTAGGGTAAGGGTTGTAATTTATGCCCTGGGGGCATATAAGGTGTTTATAGAAAGCGTTGTCGTTTCCAAAAGGGCTCATTGGATTGGAAATCAAAAGGCCTAGTGCCCTTTTTAATAGTCGAAAGTGATTGGAAGGCTTGACATTTTTATAGTAAAGATCGATGTAGGTATAATGCATTATTTTTGTTGTTGTTGTTGTTGTTTAGACCAGGGCACTTCGTATCGAAGGAGTTGTCGTGGAAACTTCGAAAAGGGCTCTTTAGATAGAAAATAGAAAGGGCTGATGCCCTGTTTAATAGTCGAAAGTGATTTCAAGGTAACTAATCCCCCTTCCAACCCCACCCTCCCACTCCAACCCTCCCATTTCTGCTCTTAAAATTTAACCAAATCAAAATAGCGTAAGTGTATCCAAGCTATCAAAGAAAGTAAACATTTTTTTTTGCAAAGTGTATCAAGTTTTTCATTTCAGGTCAACTAGAGGAGGCATGAAACTAAATTAAACAGTACTATTTGTGTTTAGATTTTTCAAAGGGTGTATTTTGTTAAAAATTGCTGAAAATTTTTCTCCAGCCTACAAATAGCAGGCCAAACTATAAAGTCTTAAAAAACGAAAAGATTTAAAGTATTATTTGCTTTTTCCCTGAAAATACTATGTCAATATAAAACGAACAGAAATTAATTTAAGAAACTTTTTCCACAAAATAATTTTTTCAAAGAAAAGTAAAGAACTCCATTAAACCAAAAATGAGCAAAAATAAAATCAAATAATCTACCAAGCGTGAAACTACCACAAATCAGTATCGATAAATAAATGAAACCAAAAACGAACAGAAGTTACAATAATTAACCGAGTCAAACTCAAAACGAGCAGAAATTAACATAAGTTGGGCACAAAACCCCTATGCCTTCCCAAGGCCAGAAAAATTTTTCACTTTACTGAAAAAATACAAATGAATGCGTATTGTCAGTTTAAAATACATATGCTGATATTTAGTAATCGAAATGTTAATATTATTTGATTTATTAAAGTTGTAAGAGTAAAAACATTTATATTTTTTCAGTAAACCTGGGACGGATCTTCGAAGTTTCTACGACAACTTGGGACGGATCTTGGGACGGACTACGTGGGAGGATCTTTCTATTGAGGAATTGTTCTGGGAGAAGGGAATTTTCCATGGAGGGGAGCAAGATTTACTGGCATTATTTAAAAAACGATCAGAAATTAGATAAAATAACAAGTTTTTCATCCGAAAGTACGGATTGAAATTAAAACTTAAAACGAATAAAAAGTATTACGTATATGAGGGGGTTTCTCCCTCCTCAGTACCTCCTTCCTTACACAAAAGTATTTTTAGGAACTCTTAAAAAAGCTTATTAATCTAATAGCTATCTTTAAAATACCTGGAAAAAAGTTAAACTTTAGTGTAGAGGGAGGTATTGAGGAGGGGACAGCCTCCTCATATGCGTAATAATTCCTGTTTGTTTTAAGTTTTAATGTTGCTCCTAACTTTCAGTTGAAAAAAATTGCTTTTTTTAATTAGCATAAAAATCCAATTCATTTGATGTATCTATTTTTAATAAAATTCTGTTTTTTTAGAGCTTCGGCTACTATCGGGTCGAGTCGCTCCTTACTTACGGTTCGTTCCTACGAACTGTTTGAAAGACTGGGAAGCATGAAAAGGCTACAGGAGAGATCTACATAATCAAACACCTTTAACCATAAAATCTCTTATCGTTATATAAGGTTTTATAAGGCTTAAAATCTCTCCTTTTGGTAAGTGAAAGCTAGGAAACACTTTTGAAAAAAATGCAGAATGAAAAACATTCAGTTAAATATAAAACAGGAATAACAATTATGATTTATGTTTATTCTAATGGTAAAAGTTAATCGTGAATACAATTTTTAGACATTTTCAACAAAGAGCTTTAAACGCAGCTGTTTTAAAACTCGCTAGAAAGTTTTTTTACATTTATGTGCTTTGTATAAATTCATCTTGACAGTTATATCATAATATGTGCCATATGACACCAGTACCGGGGTGTTTTGCTCCATTTCTAGAGTGGGAAGGATTGGAACTATAAACAGTGTTTCATTGAAATCTTCATGATTTCAATGAAAAATGTTAATCAGATATTAAAAATCCTAAACAAATAAGTAGAACAACAGCGAAATTTTTATACGAGACAGTGGAACACAACCTTAGTTGAATTTTTCGACTCTATATCCATGGGCCGTCCTCAGCAAAACAGACGAAAAGAATAAAAACAATATAAAAGAAACTTACATTAAAATTCAGTCATTAAAACTGAAAGGTTTTATAAAAAAAATGTTTTAAAATAGCCCTAATATCATTACTTCAAGGAAGATTAAAAATCCTCCTCTTGGTTATTCCCCTTCCTAGTCCCAATAACAAATGGAAAGCAAATGACAAGTTTTGACAAAAAAAAACTATTGAAAGATACTTTATTGCCATTGTATTCAGGAGTAATAGCTGTTTTTCTATGTTGATATTAAATTAAAGAAATTTGAATTTGAAAATATTTGAAAAATTTGAATAAATTTGAAAATATTTTTTTCAGATTTTTTTAAAAATGAGCTTGAAACCCCACGAAAATTTTATGAAATGAAAAAGTGTCCCATTAAAATCAACCTAGCCAGAGACTTATAATTCCCAGACTTGAAAACCTCTACTCCGTCCCCATATTGGAAATATAGCCTTAAACCATTATATAAATACGATATACAAAAATCATGTATGGACCAGATGTTACCGTGCTCATACCTCATACTGTCCTAATACTGAAGGTTAACACGTCTGAGACAGAGTTGCCAACTTCTTGATCCATGAATGTATCCCTTGTGCATCCAAGAAAGAGTCATTTTTAGCTAGAATCTGTCCATCTAGAAATCTCAAAAACTAGAGGGTTTTTTACCAGTCGTATTATTGACCAAAAGACGTTTTGTAAACCTCTTTCAAAGCGGCCATTTGACATCGAATATAATGAAAATTTAAAAGAAAATCATATAAAAAATTCAAACAAAATGACTTTGTGTGAAAGCCCGAAACTCATATAAACATGTAAATCCCTCACTTTGGAGAAAATACTTAACTTGCGGCATTTCTGGCAAAACCTGGAAGCTAAAAGAAAAACTGAGAAAAAAATACTGCTTCGGTGAAGAGTGACATCGTTTAACAAAATGTGTATCCAGTTAGGATATGTTTCGCTTTATATCATAAATTTACAAAATGTATACCTTTTTGGCCCTTTCATGTCCGAAATTTCTAAAACGCGGCAAGTTTTTGCCCTTTTATGTCATTGTGGCAAGGTACATGGGAATCTATTCTTTTGACATCAAATTTGTCAAAATGACAATCCTGGTCCGACACCAGCGCTCTAGGTATTAGCTTCGATCGTGGAAGATCCCAAAATTTTTAATTCTTATGATGTTATTTTACTTTTGGGATTTTTTTAGAAAATGTGTTTGTCACTGCATTGCCTTCCGTCTGCAGTCATTTTATACTTAAAGAAGTAGCTGCATCCTAGTAAAGAGCCAACCATGGCTCTTTGTAGCCAAAATTTATAATATAAATTTTATAATAAAAAATATAAATTTCATAAAATTATATAAAGCTGAAACCCTTGTGATGTTAAGCAGACCAGATCTCCAAACCAGCTCTTCCTTTACTGAACCCGCAAAGTCTTACCAGTATTGATTCACGAGCAGGTAGCTCGTCGAAAAAACTGCTGTTTGCCAAAGAATGGTATCCAAGCAGTTTGGATGTTGCGAAATGTGTATTACAGCATAATATGGCTGTTGCTTTGACTATTCGGGGAGAGCTCGAAAAATCTGCTGAAATTATTCGGCTACTGTGGATGGCACGTGGCAATGGAGCAGATACCCCTACTCAAGTTGTTGCTCTAGCGCTATACATAGAAATAAAAAGGGGTAACTTCGAGATAGCCAGAAATATTGTCAAATACCAGTTTCCATCATTTAAATGACCATTGCGGAAGCGTTCACGGACGAGGCATTTTTTAATGTTATTTTTGTTACAATGAGAATAGTATGTGTAATTATATTAATAGTTGTGTTATTATGTAGTTCTTTCTGTTTGTATTTGTTTTTCTTGCCAGTTTTTGCTTTTTCTTTCTTTTCTAGTTTGTGCTCTGTCTTTTTCTGTTTATTGTAAGACAGGTTATTAATAAAATTCATTCATTCAATTCATTAATTTTCACACAGACAGTCTCATGAGGCAAAAGCTATAAATTCCTTTTGGAACTTGTAATTATAGAAGAAATGTTTAAAAGTTTTTTAAATCTTACTCTTGGCCCTACACCTCTAAAAAAAACTGAACTATCTTTTGGCTTTCGGATGTTCCCAGATTAGAATCAATATCGTGTAGAAAATTAGGCTAGATCGGAGAAACAGCAAGTTCTTCTCTCCCCCCGCTCACGGCCCCCACTTCCCCGAACACATTCAATTCGAAAAATTAGGCTAGATCGGAGAAAAAGCAAGTTCTGTTTGAACAGTTTTTCCTCAGGCTGCGCACTAAATGTTTGAACCTAATGTTGTGTAAATGAATTCCAATATAACCATATGACAGGACTCTCATCTATATTAAATAAAAAAAAACAAGTTTTTTCAATTGAAAATAAGTAGTAACATTAAAACTTAAAACGAACAGAAATTATTATGTATATGAGAGGGTCAATACCTTGCTCTTTACGCTAAAGTTCGAATTTTTTCCCACCTTGCTCTTTACGTTAAAGTTCGAATTTAGTCCTAATTCCTTAAGAATTACTCCTGAATCACAAAGGCCGTTTAATTAGAATAAATAGCTTTTTTAAAAGTACTAAAAAAAACTTTAGCGTAAAGAGCGAAGTATTGTTGAGGGGATGACCCTATCATATACACAATAATTTTTTCCTACGAAAAATTCATCCATAAAAAGATCCTCACACGTAACTCCCCCCACCCCTCTGATCCCTCCTCTCCTGAAAAATACCCCTGAAAACATCTATATACTTCCGAATAACCAATGCTATATGTAAACAATGGGTATAGTTCACAACTTGCAGCATTTCCCCCGGGGACTGTCGGGGGTTAAGTCATCCTAAAAGACATAGTTATTGGATTTTTTTACTATGCTGAACAAAATGGTCTCAAAATTTTATCAGGGGACTTCGTGGAAAATATGAGCATAGGAGGGCCAATTTTTTTGGTCATTTAAAATGGGCACTACAAATTTTTATTTCCCATCAAGTGAGCCCTCTCTTGATTTTCTATGATCGCTGGCTCGATATGATCACTCTTGGTAAAAAAAAAAGGATAAATAAATAAACACGCATCCGTGATCTTTGTTCTGGCAAAAATGCTAAATTCCACATTTTCGTACATACGTAGGAACTTAAAACCTCTACTGTAGGGTTCTGTGGTATGCTAAATCTGATAGTGATTTTCATTAAGATCATTGATTTTTTTTTCGGGGGGGGGGGGGTCCCCTTTCTTAAAAATTGGACAAATTTTCTCAAGCTCGTAACTTTTGATGGGTACCATTAAATTTCATGAACTTTACATATTATGAATAAGCATCAAAATCTAATTCTTTTGAAGTATCTATTGTTATCAAGACTTTATTTCTTAGAATTTCGGTTACTTTCGAGCCGCATTGCTCGTTACTTACAATTCTTTACCACGAACTACTTGATAACAAAGTTGCACATATTTCTTGGGAAAGTCTCAGATAGGTAGGATGTTATTATAGGAATAAAAAAGTTCTAAAGTAGACTAAGGAAAATAAAAGACTAATTTATAACGCCAGTGTTGGTGTCTATTGCGGGTGGGGTGGGACCGCATGGGGGTTTTCTCCCAAAAATATTTTTAGAAATACCTTTTTGGGATATTTTCATTAAAAAATGTCTATTTTGTATTTTCATTGAAAAAAAAATAAAAACGAAAAATTTTTTCTCACATGTAGCTTGAATTCCAGGGCTGGAATTGTCTACCGTTTATTCTACGACTTATACGTTATCTACGCTCAGTTTTGCTAAGGAAACCAACGAGCGAGAAAGTCAAATGCTGATGTCTTGTGGAAAATTTAAATACCTGAAACACATAATCCATGTCGTATGACCTTTTGAAGGATTTGTCCATGGCCAGTTTGTCAGAAAACTTCCCCAGTTTCTCTTTAGCATCTGCTGGCGTAGCTGAAAAGTTACCGGTAGAACAGACATCAGAATTCCATGATATTTTTGTAGATCCATCATCTTTTGTTGATCTAATAAAATGGAATGTGCATCCTTACAATGGTTGAACCCGAAAAAGCTGACTTTCAAGAATTAAGCTAGTGAAGTTAGGTGACTACATAAGCAATATATAATCCTAATAATGCTTCCTTATTAGCATGACTGCAAGACAAAAGTGCCGTGATCAGTTTGGCTGCTTTCTGATTAAAACTGGGAGCAATGACTGAAATCAAGGCTGAAAACATTACATTCACTGCTCTTATCGGAAGAAATCAGGTGCTTTTATACTCTTTTAGCGACTGCTGAAATCTAGATGCGTAAATAATACCTTACTTCAAGACTGAATTGGAAATTTTCTGCTGAACTGAGTTTCACTTAAGTTAGATTACTGATAGTTCAATCTTAAAAACAAGTGATATATATTTTTACATTCCATCATCCCATTTTAGGCTAAATCCTTTACTCACGACATTTCTGGTAAAACCTATAATAAAAAAAAAAAAAACGAAACCGAAAAAACCACTACTTTGTGACGTCTTTTTTACCGAAATATATACCCCTTTGGAAAATGTTTCGTTTTACATAATAAATTTACAAAATGTGCACTTTTTTGGCCTTTTTATGTCCCAAATTTCTAAAATGTGTCACGTTTTGCCATTTTATGTTATTGTTTCCTAGCATATGGGCTTGTATACTCTTTCAGCGACTGCTGAAACCTAAATGCACAAATTATAGCTTACTCTAAGATTGAATTGAAACATTTCTGCTGAATTGAGTTTCATTAAAGTTAGATTACTGATAGTTGAATGTTAAAAAACAAGTGATATATTTTTACATTTCATCGTCCGGTTCAATTGAAATTCTACACTTTTAATCAGGATATAAATCTAACTATTATGAAATCCAACCCAAACTGAGGTAAAAATTAAAATCAGGTAATTTTTATTCAATAAGAAAGAGGGCAAGTTAATTTTCCTTTATTGCAAATAAATGTTTCTCCTCGTTACTTGAATAGAGGATAACCAATGAGTAGGCGGATTTTTTGTCACCACTTTCAGAGAAATAAAAATCGACCAAATTAAATTACAAAACATCATACAACACTCTTTCAAATGGTGAATCTCAATGTCACAATTTTTCTTAGATTGTAATAAATTTCCTTTGGAAATTTATTACAATCTAAGAAAAATTGCGACATTGAGATGATAATCGACATGATAATCAATCCTAAAAGGCTAGAATAATTAATAAATAGTCATAGCTGGAGTATAGCATTATTCATAGCGTAGCTGTATGTTTATATCACAGTTTATAGAATTATCTAATTCTATAAACTGTGGTTTATATGCTCCTAAATGTGCTGTTGGCAAAAAAGAACATGTAGATAATTTTAGAAGCGTGCGCAGCCGTAGAGTCTACTGGGACTTAAAATTTCCAATTAAATTTTGCAAACGAAAAATTGAAACAAGTTAAAAAAAAAAATTAAAAGAGCAAATTAAGTCAACGAAAGTATTGGTTGTATCAAAATAGACGAAAAGGATTTATTCTTCATTGACTATATGATTATAGTTTCTTTTGGTCTTAATAAGTCCAGTCACTTTTTCTTTTCATATGAGAAGTCGATTTTAATTTCTTGTTTGTAGTTTGTAGTTTTTTTTTTATTCTTTATTTTGAAGTGTTTTTACTTATTTTAATTTTGATTTTATGTTTGTATAAGAATTTGATAAAACTGTGCCTCTAAGGCTTAGGTTTGCAGATTCTTCTTTGTTATTATTATTTTTTTCACCTCCATCTTGCACTAAAACCGACTAAGTGGTGATTTTCGCATGCATATCGAAATTATATTTTATATTCCCCTGACCCCTTTTTGTCCGTCCCTGGTGGAGCCAATTAACCATAACACAAAGAATAAAAAAAATCCTAGTCGGGTTACATTAATGATTAATTTTTTCGCTAAATAATCAATATCCGAGTTTTCATAGCCATTGCACAGACTTGTTGCGATGATAAAGGCAGCTTTTTTTTGCATCTGGTCTACAATATAATGGCACCTTTCCATTATAAATGTAAACTTTTCACACGTAGAAACATGTGAATAAGTGAAAAGTCAACAAAAACCTACACTTAAATACGAGCAAAGTAGTAATTGCCATATTTTAGAATACCGAAACTAGATAGAAGAAAATTTGACGCTAATTTTTGGAGCTTCATACAAATTTGGAGCAGAACAAAATAAAAATGATGAAGATCAAAATGTGTATTTCTTACTGCAAAATCTTAAAACAGGTCTTTGTAGGCTACTGAGGTATTTTTCATCAATTCTTATCCGAACTGTCTCCTTGAAACAAGAATTTTCATATTTAAACAGTACAACAAAGTTCTAAATAGTAAACCAGGCTCTTTCAGAGATCCAACAATTTGATTTTGAAGTTACTTCCTTCCACCCGTAAAACAGTACCACTTACCACATGCTTCCTAATACCAGCATTAGAAGGATCTGCCAACCCTTTTGTGTATAAAATAAAAAAAAAAAATTCCAGAATACAAGTTTTTCAAAGAAAAGTACAGCCAAAGAGGATTTTTTCTGACTTACAATCAGAAAAAAAATCTTATAGTAATTCAAACTCAAAACGACCAAAAATTAATATTAAGGAATAAATGAAACCCAAAATAAGCAGAAATCATAAGCTGCGCAATAGCCCTGCCTATGTAAAGAGTGAAGTAGACACATTGCATTATTTATTTCTTTTTTTCTTTTCACCATGGCACTTCGTTTAGAAAGAGTTGTCATAGAGCCTTCCAAAGGAGCTGATTTGATTTGAAATTGAAGGTTCTAGTGCCCTGTTTAATAGGCGAAAAGTGATTGAAGGGGAACCAGCCCCCCCCCCCCCAAGCCCACTAATTCCCCAAACATGTACAATCAAAATTTTCAGATAGCCGTTTAGTTTAGCATGGTTGAAATGTCAAGAAACTATGCCTTTGGGGATTTCAACTCCCCCCACCCATTCACAGCCCTCAGTGCAAGCGTTGTAAGTTATGCAATTCACCATTGTTTACATATAGTATTTGCTACTGCAAAGGGGTACATGGATTACCTTTAGTGTTCAAAAAGACAAAGGATATTCAGATAAAGCTTTCAATAATCTTGACGGAAGTCTTGAACTAAATTAAAACTAGTTATGTGCATGCAGGTTGTCAAAAGGGTGTAACTCAGGAATGACTGAGGGTATTAAGTTGGATCTTTCAGGGACTGATGAAGAGGATGATGAGTTGACCAAAAAGGAAATATTTGCACGCTACTACTACTACTACTTCTCTTATTGCTACTACAACTATTGCTTCTGTAGCGACCACTACTAAACCTGAGAATATTGAGGTGGCTATTTGAGGAAGAAAGATGAACCAAATCAAAACATATTATGTGCATGCAGATAGTTAAAAGGGCGTATCCGCAATATCTTAATGTATCAAACTGAAATATCCGGGTCATCATGAGATGGATGTTCAACTAACCAAAAGGCAATATGCGTATTCCACTACTGGTACTAATACTATTGCTACTACTAGTGTTACCACTACTAATACAACGCTACAACTACTCCCACTACTACAACTACTACTACTACTACTACTACTACTACTAGTACTACTTTGAGATTAGTACTACTAGGGCTAAGGATATGAAGGTGAAATCTAAGAGAATATTGAGCAGAAAGCTGAATTAAATCAAAACTTACTATGTGTATGCAGGTTATTAAAATGGCGCATCTTAGGAATGGTTTAGGGTTACTAAATTGGAACTTTCAGGGAATTCTTAGGTTAACTTTTTTGGGGTCTCTTCTATCTTTTTAAAAAATTTGAAATTTTTTTTCAATCTCATAACTTTTGATAGGTGATTTTAAACTTAATGAATTTAATGAGCCGCGTCACTACTTACTTAGTTACAGTTCGTTACCAAGAACAGCTTGATAGATACGCTCAGAAACGCCTCTTGACAACTTGGATTCATCTGGAGTCTTTAAATTTATTGTAACATCCTTCTCAATATGCCATGAAATTTACAATTCAATAACCTTAGCCATTCGTTAAATATTGAAGATGAGGCCTTTTTACAAATTGGATGCACTTTGCTATTTTTACAAGCAGGATGCCGTTAACTCTTCCAATCTAGTTCATAAGTTTTAGTTGTAACTTTAGAAGTTGTAGAACTATTTACAGTCACAGTCACAGTAGCAGACCTAGCGGAAGTAGTCACTGTCACAAGCAGTAGCAGTTGCAGTCACAAGTTGTCGCACTCGTAGTCACAAATTGTCGTATTTGCAGTTGCAAGTAGTTGCAGCCGCAGCTGCAAGTAGTCAAAGTCGCAAGTAGGCAAAGTACCAGTCGAGTTACAGTTGCATTCGCAGTCGTAAGTCTTAGGATCACAAATAGTCTTAGTTTGTAAGTATTCAGAAGCCTAAGTTCTCGCAGTTGCATGTAGCCATAGCTGGAAGCTACTGCGGTCCAAAGTTGTGACAGTTGGAAAAAAGTTGTAGTCCCAAGAAGTTGCAGTCACAAATGCAAGTAGGCTTATTCACAGTCAAAAGTAGTCATCTTCGCTAGTATTCGCAGTCACGAGTAGTAACAGTAACAAATAGTCAAAGTTGAAAGTAGTTGTATTGGCAGATACAAATAGTCGTCACCGCTGTCATAAGTAGTCGTATTTGTAAGTAGTCCCAAGTAGTCACACTCGCAGTTGCAAATAGTCGCAACCACAAGTAGTCGCAGCATCAGTCACAATAGTGGTAGCAATAGTGGTCCTGAAAGCATAAAGTTATTGCCCTTAGCCGCTCCTAAGATATTGCAGTACTATTACCATTTTGATAACCCGGATGCGTAAAATGAACCCATTCCTGGTCTTATGTAGTGATACTTAAAGTTGCAAGTAGTTATACTAGCAAGTAATCTTAAGTAGCCATAGCCGCAGTCGCAAGTATTCTCCGCTGTAGACACATTAGTAGCCACAAAAGTGGTCCTAAAAGAGTGAAATTAATACCCTTAGCTACTCCTGAAATATTGCAGATGTACCCTTGTGATTACCTGGGTGCAGATAGCGTCTTTTGACTTGGTCAGTACCACTCTTCCCCTTCAGTATTACCTGAATTTTTATCTTAATACCATTATGATTTTCTAACTCACTTAGGATCAAACATTCCCTTTCTTTCCCAATGATAAATCATGTATGTAAAAATGGGGTCATTGCATAATTTACAACATTTTCTGCAGAGGCTTTAGGGGGGGGGGGTGCATGACGTTTCCGAAAGCATAGTTATTAGACTTCTTGATTAATAAATAGCCAAAGTGGCTATTTTATAAATTTGGCCAGTGTTAAGGGGTTCTAAAAAGGACAAGGGGGCTCTTTGCTCTCCAAGCACTGTTCAATATGCCGTAAAAGTTTCAACTGAATGCCCTCAGCCGTTCTTGAGATGGTGCTGATACGCTCTTTTGATAATCAGCATGCACATAGTGTGCACTGACTTTATTCAAATCCCCCTTAGTCACAAATAGATGTAGCAGCAGATGCAAGCAGTCGCAGTCACAGTTGCAAATTGTTGCAATCAGATGCAGCCGCAGTAGCAGACACAGCCAGTCCCATTTACAACCGCAAAAAAGTAGCGGCCCTGAAAATTTCAAGGTAATACCATTGCCCGTTCCCAAGATATTGAATATACGCCTTTTTGATAACTTGGATGCAGATAGTTTCTATTGATTTATCTCAGTATGCCCCTCAACATTCTCTGAAGTTTCACCTTGATACCTTTAGCCTTTTTTGGACACACCTAGGATCAAATCATTCGTGTAAAAAATTGACAAATTGTATAATTTACATTCATTGTCGGGGGGCTGTGGGGGGATAGCATACCAAGAGGCATAGGTGTTAGACGTAATGAATAACTTGAAGAAAATTGATTTTTGAGATTTCTAAAAAGTTTAAGGGGAACCACTGAAAGGGCAAGATGGGTTGGGGGTCTGGTTACCCTCCATTCAACCCACTTCTTAACATGCATTTAAAGTTTCATCTGAATACACTTAGCGCTTAGATATTGCTGTTGTGCCGTTTTGACAACACTCCAGCGTAGAATGTGCTTTGATTTTGTTTGACATCCCTTTCGTCATTTTCTAAGAGTTTTACCCTAATATCCCTAGTCTTTTTTGAGACACAAGATCAAAGAGGCTCCTTTTACCAATGTCAAACATTACATATAAACTATGGGCAACTTATATAGCTTAAAACACTTACTCCAGGGACTGTGGAGGTCATGCCATCCGCGGAGGTATAGTTAATTAACTTTTCGAATATCAAACAGTTCGTGGCAATGAAGTGTAAGTAAGTAGCGACACGGTTCAATTGTAACCAAAACTCTAAAAAACGGAATTTTGATATCAATACGGGCATCGAAGAAATGGCTTATTATGCTGATTTCCAAAATATAAGATTCATTAAGCTTAGTGTTACCCATCAAAAGCTACGAGCTTGAGATAATTTCCCTGACCATCAAAAAATGGGAGAAACAGCCACTAAATGTCAAGGAATTATAATGAAAATCACACAATCAAATTTAGCATATCAAAAAACCCTACTGTAGAGGTTTCAAGGTCATATCTACAAAAATGTGGAATTGTACAAATTTTTTTCAATTATTGGTATTAATTGTCCTATAATATCGGAAGAGGGTACATTCAACCGAAAATTAAAATTCATAGTACCCTTTTTAAGTGACCAAAAATATAGGAGGACGACTAGCCCTCTCCCAAGGATCTTTTTTTACCCAAAGTCGTCTGATCAAAATTTTTAGATCGCCATTTCGGGTTCAGCATAGCTGAAAGATCCAATAAATATGCTTTTAGGGGTAGAATGCTCTCCAAAGCCACAGGCTATTGGGGATTTTTTTTTTCCAGCGGAAAACTAAGTAAACCAGCTTTTCTGTTAAACCTGCTTTAGTATAGTTGTTTTGTTCTTCCCCCGGAATCCATCACAGAAGGTTATGTAAAGGTTTCAACAGCGTAACTACTAACAGGAAAAAGTTCTTACTTTTTTTTACCTCCTGAAAATTTTTGAAAAAGAGAGATACGTGGTTTCCGCTTGACAAATACGATGTGTCTTGAATAGTCTTGGAAAGAACTAATTAAATAAATTCGTGAACAGCGGAAACTATTGAAAATAAACATTAAAATAATAGTAAATTTTTGAACTGAGGAGCTTTCGGTAATTAATATCATTATACATAAAATATTCAGTTTAATTTATTAGATTTTCTAAAATTGTTCAAGACCCCTAAAGTTTTCCTCTTCCTTAACTGTAAAAACCTAAAGCCTACTGCTTCATTGGCGTTTCACTGAAAACTAATTATATTACCAGTATTTTGTTTTCCAGTTCTTACAGCAGTGAAAATGAAAATAAAATTACAGTGAAATAAAATCTTGAACTGATGGATCTTTAAACAATTAATAGCATTATATATCAAATATTCAATTTGATCTTGTTTATACTTTCCAAGGCTGTTCGAGACACATATAGTTTTCAGTAAAGCGCCATGACGGTTTTGGTTTTGGACTTTTACAGTGAGAGAAGGAGGCGATACCCAAACTCTTGTTTGTATGGATTTTTGTTCGTTTCAAGCTTGATTTTCATATTCAAATTAAGTTTCACTCGTTTTAAGATTTATTTATTCATTTACATTAGTAACTATTGTATGTTAGTTTCCATTGTTTGTTTATTTAATTTCTGTTCGTTTTGGGTTTCATCTATACCTCAATAGCGAAATTTTTTTTTTCGTTTTAATCTTGATTTACATATTCAATTTAAGCATTACTCGCTTTAAGAATTATTTACTCATTTATAATATTACTTGTTGTATGTTTTTGGCTATGATTGTTTATTTAACTTCTGTTTGTTTGGGTTTCGTTTATTCAAACCTCGAATCTATGCCCTCGGAGGATTATTTACAACGCTTGCCTCCGGGCCCTCGGGGGTTGCGGCGACACATGAGTTTTTCTTATCTGACCTTTGAACTATTTTTTAATGAAATTGAATTTTTTTTTAATTGAATGGAATTTTTATCGGATGGGCTTGGGGAAAAAAGCGTGTGGGGGGGGCTAGTTGCCTCGGATATCTTGACTCTTAAAAAGTGAACTAGAACTTTCAATTTCCAATCAAATGAGCCCTCCCTGAAGTTTATATGAACATCCCTTTCATAAGAACCATATACGCCCCCAGGACAACGCTTACAAAGCCTATTCCCCTCCCCTCCCCGGGCCCTGGGAGTTTTTGCTGTCACCGGAGTTTTTACTATCTAATTTTTGAACAATTTTTTAAAAATTATTATCTCAAAATTTGTAGGGGACGGCCCTTATATCTCTTGACTCTTAAGAAGGGAACTAGAACTTTCAATTTCCAATCAAATGAGCCCTCTATGAAGTTTATACGGACGTTCCTATCATAAGAACCATACATGCCTTCATGACATTAATTAAAAAAACTTTTTCCACAAAATAAGTTTTTCAAAGAAAAGTAAAGAACTCCATTAAAAAAAAAATGAGCAAAAATAAATTTGCACATAATTGCACTATACTGAAAAAATATGCTTTTACTTTTATAACTTTAATAAATCAAAAATGGTAAACATTTTGATTACTAAATATCAGTATATGTATATTAAACTGACAATGCACATTCATTTGTATTTTTTTTCAGTAAAGTGCAAATTATGTTCTGGTCTTGGGAAGGCCTAGGGGTTTTGAGCCCAACTTATGTTAATTTCTGCTCGTTTTGAGTTTGACTCGGTTATTTATTGTAATTTCTGTTCGTTTTGGGTTTCATTTATTTATACATGATGATTTGTGGTAGTTTCACGCTTGGTAGATTATTTGATTTTATTTTTGCTCATTTTTGTTTAATGTAGTTCTTTACTTTTACTTGACAAAATTATTTTGTGGAAAAATTTTTTTTAATTAATTTCTGTTCGTTTTATATTAACATAGTCTTTTCAGGGAAAAAGAAAATAATACTTTAAATCTTTTCGTTTTTAACGAATTTATAGTTTGGCCTGCTCTTTGTATGCTGGAGAAAATTTTATAGTAATTTTTAACAATATACACCCTTTTTAAAATCTGGACACAAACAGTAGTGTTAAATTTAGTTTCATACCTCCTCTAGTTGACCTGAAATGGAAAACTTGATACAATTAGCAAAAAGGTCTGTTTACTTTCATTGATAGGTTGGATACACTTACTCTATTTTGACTTGGTTAAATTTTAAGAGCAGAAGTAGCCCCGAAAGTTTGAACATAATACCCTCAATCGATCTTTGGATACTGCTGAGATGCCTTATTGGGAATTAGCATTAACACAGTGCATTTTGATTTAATCTTATGGTAATATTTAGTTTTAAAACATAACGGCAATGGGAGGGTGGGGGTGGGTGGGGGATTAATTTACCTCCAATCACTTTCGACTATTAAAAAGGTCATCATCCCTTTCTATTTTCAATCGAATTAGCCCTTTTTTAAGTTCCTACGACAGCTCCTTCGATACAAAGTGCCCTGGTCTAAACAACAACAACAAAAAATAATACATTATACCCACATCGATCTTTACTATATAAAAATGTCAAGTCTTCCAATCACTTTCGACTATTAAAAAGGGCACTAGGCCTGTCGATTTAGAACCTTATTCGAAACCTTATATGCCCCCAGGGCATAACTTACAACCCTTGCACTGAGGTTCCTGAGGGGGTTATCATCCTAAAAGACCTAATTTCCAGAATTGAGTATCTCAAAATTTTGATTGGATGTGTTTGGGGAAATGGTGGGCGTGAGAGGGGCGTTAGTCGCTATCCAATCACTTTCAACTATTAAAAAAGGTACTAGCCCTTTCAATTTTAAATTGAATGAGCCCTTTTGAAATTTCTTCGACAACGCTTTCAATGAAAACTTTATACGCCCCCAGGGAATAACTTACGACCCTTGCACTGAGGGCTCTGAGGGGGTTATCATCCTAAAAGACAAAATTTCCAGAACTTTCAACTACGTTGAATAAAATGGATATCTCAAAATTTTAGTTCGATGTGTTTGGGAAAATGATGGGCGTGAGAGGGGCGTTAGTCGCTATCCAATCTCTTTCAACTATTAAAAAAGGCACTAGCCCTTTCAATTTCCAATTGAATAAGCCCTTTTGAAGTTTCTACGACAACGATTTCAATAACATTTTATATACCCCAGGGCATAACTTACAACCCTTTCCATGAGGACTCTGGGGAGAGAGGTTGTCATCCTTAAAGACTTAATTTCCAAAACTTTCAACTACGTTAAATAAAATGGCTATCTAAACATTTTGATGGGATGTGTTTGGGGAAAAGGTGGGCGTGAGATGGGGGTTAGTTGCCCCCAAATCACTTTCGACTATTAAAAAGGGTACCAGTCCTTTCAAATTCAAATCGAATGAGTCCTTTTTCAAGTTTCTACGACAAAGATTTCAATAAAAACCTTATATGCCCCCAGGGCATAACTTATAATCCTTGCCCTGAGGGATGTGGGGGAGTGTCCTGCTCAAAAACATATTTTCTATCTGGAAATCAACTACGCTGAACAAAATGGCTATCTCAAAATTTCGATTGGATGTGTTTAGGGGAATGATGGGTGTGAGGGGGGGGGCTTTTTTCCCTCCAATCACTTTTTACTATTAAAAAGGGCACTAGCACTTTGAATTTCCAGTCGAATGAGCTTTTATTGAAGTTTCTACGACAACGGCTTCTTTAAAAACCTTATGTACCCCCAGGGCATAACTTAAAAGCCTTGCCCTAAGTGATGTGGGGGAGTGTCCTCCTCAAAAACATATTTTCTATCTGGAAATCAACTACGCTGAACAAAATGGCTATCTGTAAATTTTGATTGGATGTGTTTGGGGGAATGAAGGGCGTGGGGGGGGGATAGTTGCCCTCCAGTCACTTTTGACTATTAAAAATAGTACTAGCCCTTTGAATTTCCAATGAAATGAGACTGTTTTGAAGTTTCTACGACAACGCCTTCTATAAAAACCTTATATGCCTCCAGGGCATAACTTAAAACCTTGCCCTGAGGGTTGTGGGGGAGTGTCCTCCTCAAAAACATATTTTCTATCTGGAAATCAACTACGCTGAACAAAATGGCTATTTCAAAATTTTGGTTGGATGTATTTGGGGGAATGATGGGTGTGGAGGGGGGTAGTTGCCGTCTAATCACTTTCGACTATTAAAAAGTGCAGTAGACCTTTGAATTTCCAATCGAATGAGCCTTTTTTGAAGTTTCTACGACAACGCCTTCTATAAAAACCTTATATGCCCCCAGGGCAAAACTTAAAACCCTTGCCCTGAGGGTTGTGGGGGAGGGGTGTCCTCCTCAATAAACATATTTTATATCTGGAAATCAACTACGCTGAACAAAATGGCTATCTCAAAATTCTGATTGGATGTGTTTGGGGGAATTATGGGCGTGGGGGGGACTAGTTGCCCTCCAATCACTTTCGACTATTAAAAAGGGCACTAGCCACTCCAATTTCCTATCGAGTTAGCCCTTTTCGAAGTTTCTACGACGACTCCTTCGATACGAAGTGCCCGGGTATGGAGAAAAAAAAAACAAAAAAAAATAACACATTGTGCCCACATCGTTCTTTATTTAGGCAGCGCTAGCGCGCTGCCTCTGATAACTTGGAACGCCTTTCCCCGGGCCCTGGGGGGTTGTATTGACACCGTAGTTTTTCTTATCCGATTTTTGAACGATTTTTTGCAAAATGCTTATCTCAAAATTTTCATCAGTTGGGTTTGGGAAAAGAAGGCGTGGGGGGGACTAGTTGCCCTCGGATCTCTTTTGACTCTTAAAAAGTAAACTTGAACTTTCAGTTTCCAATGAAGTGATCCCTCTCTGAAGTTTATACGATCATCCCTTTCATAAGAACCATATATGCCCCACGACAAAACTTAAAACGCCTTCCCTCGGGCCCTGGGGGGTTGTATTGACACCGGAGTTTTCTTATCCGACCTTTGAACTGTTTTTAACAAAATGCTCATCTCAAAACTTTCATCAGTTGGATTTGGAAAAAAAGGCGTGTGGGGGCGGATGCCCTCGGATCACTTATGACTCTGAAAAATTGAACTCGAACTTTCAGTTTCCAATAAAGTGATCCCTCTCTGAAGTTTATACGAGTATCCCTTTCATAAGAACCATATATGCCCCAGGGCATAACTTACAACGCCTGCCCCCGGGCCCTGGGGGGTTGTATTGACACCTGAGTTTTTGTTATCTGACTTTTGAACAATTTTTTTACAAAATTGCTATCTCAAAATTTTATCAAACGCATTTGGTGAAAAGGGGGCGTGGGGGAGGGGGGCTAATTGCTCTCAAATCTCTTTTGACTCTCAAAAGCTGAACTACAACTTTCAATTTCGAATCAAATGAGCACTCTCGGATGTTTTTACGAGCATCCCTTCCATAAGAACCATTTTTTCCCCCAGGGCATAACTTACAACGCCTGCCCTCAGGCCCTGGGGGGCTTTTTCAACCCAAAGCTTTTGTTATATGTTCTTCGAACTATTTTTTAGAAATGCTTATCTCAAAGTTCTCATCAAATAGGTTTGAGGAAAAAAGGGCATGGAGGGAGGGCTTGGAGCCCTCTCATCTCTTTTGACTCTTAAAAAGTGAACTAGAACTTTCGATTTCCAATCAAATGAACCCTCTTTGAAGTTTATACGAGCATTCCTTGCATAAGAATCATTTATGACCGCAGGTCATAACTTACAACACCTACCCCCGGGCCCTGGGGGTTATGTTGACACCGGAGTTTTTGTTACATGACCTTTAACCTATTTTTTTTACAAAATGGCTATCTCAAAGTTTTTATCGGATGTATTTGGTAAAAGAAGGGCGTGGGGGGGGGGGGGTGGCTGGTTACCCTCAGATTTCTTTTGACTCTTAAAAATTGAACTAGAACTTTCCGTTTTAAATCAAATGAACCCTGTTTGAAATTTATACGAGCATTCCTTCCATAAGAACCATATATGCTCCCAGGGTATAATTTACAACGCCTGTCCCAAGGCCCTTGGGGGTTGTGTTAACACCGGAGTTTTTGTTATGTGATCAATGAATTATTTTTAGCAAGAGGCTATCTTAAAATTTTTATCGGATACATTTGAGAAAAAAGAGCGTGTGGGGGGCTAGTTGCCCTATCACCTTTGACTCCTAAAAAGGGCACTAGAACTCTCGGTTTCCAATACAATGAGCCCCTTTTGATATATATATATATATATATATATATATATATATATATATATATATATATATATATATATATATATATATATATATATATATATATATATATATATATATATATATATATATATATATATATATATATATATATATATATATATATGTATATATATGTATATATATATATATATATATATATATATATATATATATATATATATATATATATATATCTCAATAAAAATTCCAAATAGGGATAGGTCCTTTTATTAGACAGTGAAACGAAAATACATAACAAAGACTCTAAATATTTCGATGACACAGTCGGTCATCCTCATCAGTAGAGTTACTAACTTATCAAAATAACAAACAAACTGCTTTTATACTAAACAAAATAATCACTTCCGGGTCAAGGCAAGTTACCGGTCCATTGACATAAAAAGTTCACTAACTGTTCTTGAATTATTTTTTTTTATATATATACTGCGTTGAGTAAAGGAGGTACAAGTTTCTTCGAAATTGAAGGTCAAAGCAGGTTACCGATCCATTGACTTAGAAAGTTCACTAACTGTTCTTGGATCTTGTAATGCTGCGTTGAATATTCGTCTAATTAAAAATGAAATAATGATGAATTTGCAGGTGATAAATTTATCATTTTATTCTTCTAATAGCAAATGAAATGTTGCTGATTCTGAAATTGGTCTGTCATCCCCATATATACAACGTAACTATTATTCTCCATGACCACACTGCCTTTTCTATGACGAAATCAATAAAAATTCAAAATAGGGATAGGTCCTTTTTAGACAATTAAACGAAAATACAAAACAAAGACTCGAAATATTTTGATGACAGAGTCGGTCATCATCATCATTAGAATTACTAACTTATAAAAATTAAAACAAACTGCTTTTATACTAAACAAAATAATCACTTCCGGGTCAAAGCAAGTTACCGGTCCATTGACTTAAAAAGTTCACTAACTGTTCTTGAATTTATATATATATATATATATATATATATATATATATATATATATATATATATATATATATATATATATATACTGCGTTGAATAAAGGTGGTACAATTTTCTTCGAAACTGTAGGTCAAAGCAGGTTACCGGTCCATTGACTTAGAAAGTTCACTAACTGTTCTTGGATCTTGTAATGCTGTGTTGAATATTCGTCTAATTAAAAATGAAATAATGATGAATTTACAGGGGCTAAATTTATCATGTTATTCTTCTAATAGCAAATGAAATGTTGCTGATTCTGAAATTGGTCTGTCATCCCCATATATACGACGTAACTATTATTCTCCATGACCACACTGCCTTTTCTATGACGAAATCAATAAAAATTCAAAATAGCGATAGGTCCTTTTATTAGACAGTGAAACGAAAATCCAAAACAAAGACTCTAAATATTTCGATGACACAATCGGTCATCATCATCAGTAGAGTTACTAACTTATCAAAATTAAAACAAACTGCTTTTATACTAAACAAAATAATCACTTCCGGGTCAAAGCAAGTTACTGGTCCATTGACTTAAAAAGTTCACTAACTGTTCTTGAATTTTTTTTTTTTTAATACTGCGTTGAGTAAAAGTGGTACATGTTTCTTCGAAATTGTATGTCAAAGCAGGTTACCGGTCCATTGACTTAGAAAGTTCACTAATAATAATAATAATAATAATTTATTACAAACCCGCTATAAAAAAGAAGCATGAAGAAGCGGAGCAAAACAAAAGAAAAGAGAAAATAAAGACGAAAACAAATCAACCGAACATAATAATCTACTAAATACAAACAAAACACACTTCAACTATCAAGCAAGAAAGTCGCTGGGAAATCAAATAATAGTGCCCTGTGTTTCACGAGAGCTTGTTTTTCAAAATTCGGCATGAACTCAACAGGATCAGGTATATGATACTTTTCTAGCAGACCAGTGTTACGGAGGTAAAGTGGCAGACCAAGCAGAAACTTTAAATATTTGCAAAAGCCTGAACGGATTCGCAACATATCCGAATTCGATAGCCAATGCCAAACGGGTGAGATGTAGTGAGCAAAGGGACGAGCGACGGCACGATACAACCTAGCAAGGATATGCTTATTAAATTTAAACTTCAGGGCTGCAAGTTTAGCATACCCAGACCGAAAACCCGACAGAACCTGGTCAACAAAAAGAGCACGCGAGCTTCTGAGGTCGCTTCCATATGTGATACCTAGGTACTTCAACTTGCGGCTTGGAAGTACTACTTGCCCTGCAACGGTAACACGGGTAGCCTCGCGACGGGCAACTTCAGACGGCGCACGCGGGGGTTCAAATACAAGAAATTCTGTTTTAGCAGGGTTAATAACCAGACCAATATTAGTATAACCTCGACTTAGGAGATCGATATTAGCTTGAAGGTTACAAAGCGATGTGCTCACCAGTAATATGTCGTCTGCGTAGCACAGTAGGCTCACATCCATACATTCAGTGTTAAAACCACCGTTAATCTTTTTTGTTACCGACGAGGTTAGTGAATTGAAGAGTACAGGGCTTAAAACCGACCCTTGACGCAGTCCCCGGTGAAGCTTAATCGGTTTCGACAGGAGTTCACTACTCAACTTAACACGGATAAGGCTACTCGAATACCAGTGCCATAGGACGGCCGCTACATGTGGGTTCACACCTTGGTGCAGCAGGTTCAAAATTAACTTTGAATGAATTACCGAATCGAACGCCGCGGACACATCTACTGCACAAATTAAAAGAGTCCGTGATTGATTCTGAGCTTTCGATACTATACGCGTAAGAAGGCGATGTGCAAATGCACAACCGAGGTGGCGACGGAACCCGAATTGTCGATTATCAATTTTACACTTTCGTAACAGCTCAGGTAACAGAAGTCTCTCTAACACTTTGCTTAATGTACTAGAAACTGTTATAGGCCTATAGCTAGAGCAGAGGTTACGATTTTTTCCCTTCTTCAAGACGTTAGACACAATACCTAGGGCAAACGACCTAGGTCGTTTGCCGAATTTATAGGTGCTAAATTTATCATTTTATTCAAGAAAAGTTAGTGAACTTTCTAAGTCAATGGACTGGTAACCTGCTTTGACCTACAATTTCGAAGAAACTTGTACCACCTTTACTCAACGCAGTATATGGCTTTGTCCTTTTTCCCTTTCTTGAAGATGGGCTTGATGTTAGCCTGTTTCCATTCACTTGGGAGCACTTTGGAAGTGAGTGACATCTCAAACATCACTGCTAATGGCTCAGAAATTGGTCCAGCTGCTTCTTTCAATACTCTGGGTCGTAGGATGTCTGACCCAGCAGCTTCATTCGCATCCAGTCTTTTAAGCCCTTTCAGAACATTCTCTATACTTATAGTTGTCATGTACATTGGTTCTCGGATTGGTTGCTATGGTAAAGTGGGTGGAGGGTTAGCTATGGGCTGTTACTTACAGTTCATTACAACAAGCTGTTTGAAATTAAAAAAAAATATATTTTGGAGCCTGTATATGGATGACATAATTTCAGTATGGGATTATGAGGAGGGGCAATTAAAAGGATTTTTGGAACATCTTAATTGTTTGGGGGAGGATTTAAAGTTTATTGTTGAATTAGAAAAGGATGGGAAACTTCCTTTTCTTGATGTTCTTCTTTTGAAAAATGAAAATAGTCTGGAATTTAAAATTCACAGAAAACTGGCATATAACAATAGATTTTTGTTTTATAGTTCCGGTCACGCTCGCCAAGTAAAAATTGGCTTGATCATTTCTTTAACTGACCGGATCCTTAGTATTTGCTCTCCAAAATTTTTTGAGGAGCAGCGGTCTTTTCTAAGAAAAATACTAATAAGCAACTTTTATCCAGAGTGGTTAATTAACCAGACTTTTTCAAAGAGAAGAAAAAGGTTTCTAGGGATTTCTAAAACAGTCTTGGAAACAACAGAAGGATGTTTTTTGTTCCTTGCCATATGTAACCCGGGCTAAGTGAAAAACTCAAAAGAATTTTACAGGTTAATGGTCTAAAGGTAGCTTTAAAGAGTAATAATACTTTGGGTAGTTTTCTAATTTTCGGTAAGGATCTAAATTCATCGGGGCAACAAGGTGGGGTCTATCAGATCCCATGTACTTGAGGAAGCTCATATGTGGGACGTACTAACCAGAATTTGGAAATGAGATTGTTACAGCATAAAGATTCTATTTCTTCGGCTTTAAAGCAAGATTCTAAGTCTGAAGATTTTACTTCAGCCCTTTCAGAACATATTTTCAATTTTCCAGACCATTTTATTTTGTTCGAGAATGTCTCTTTGATTTCTAGGGGTCGGGGTTTAAAGCAAAATTTTCGTGAAACTCTTGAAATAAAGAAAATCTTATTCAAGAATATTGCTTTGAATCGGGACACAGGTGAAATTGGGCTAAATTCTATCTACGATAATTTATTAAAATCTGGCAAAGTAAAGTTCAATTCATCCAATGTAGTTGACCTCTGTCCAAGTGTTACATCATTGAACGCTAATGAACCGAATCCAAGAAGGTCAATGAGGCTAGCTTCCGCCTTTGCTTTGAAAAGAATTAGAGAATTAAACAATTTGTAGTTTTATTTGATTTTGTATATAAACTTTTGTTTTAAATTGTTTTAGTTTAATTTTACTACTGATGACGGTCACTGCATATGCAACCAAAATATCTGGTATTTTTTGTGAATTTCTATCACTGTTATCATAATCACTGTCTATTAAAAGGATTTTATCTTTATTTGAACTTTTTTTTAATCGAAATTTTTGTTCGAAATAAAAATTCATGGTAGATACGAAGTAGGTTTTTGCATCTAGTATTCTATCTTATGAACTAGCTTAGTTTATCACGTTATATTCAGATGACTGTAACTTTATTTAACTCGTAAGATAATTTCTTATAAATAGAAAGGGCAAGAAGAATCACTGAAGAAAAGCTAACAGGGTGTTTAGAATGAAATTCAAAACCATAGTTGCTATTTCGCCACAGGAATAACTCAATTGACTGTTCAGAATTTAAATTATAAAAAAAAAAAATTATAACCAAAAATAAAGCGATTCGATAACGTGTAGCTATATTTTTTTTTATTCTGTTACTGTTCAAAGTTATTCTGTTAGGTCAAAAGGCTGTGCCTTAATAAATGAAGACATTTACATCTTTTCAAACACGTTGGAAGCCTTACCGAAATGCGCCAACAATGCTTTTAGAAACTTGGTTCCAGAAAGCGAAATCTACTGGATTCATCGTTTCCGAGGAGCTCAATTGTTTGTCTCGGGTCAGGGATGTTTTCATCAAATCAGCACCAGTATATAAAAACTGAGCTTCTTCGACCTTGCAATTTGGCAAGTTTTGAACCTGAAACGTTCAGGATTTTACTATCAAACACTTCGTGGAAACAAACTGTAAGTAAGGAGTGACTTGGACTAATAATCACGGGAAACTAAAAAGATAACTTTGATAATAGGTATACGTGAAAAGAAGTGCTTTGTTAATGTGATTAAATTCGAAAAAAATTAATTTTTAAATGAAATAAAAAACAGTACTTAAAAAGAACAGAAACACCACCCTACTCTTCACGCTAAAGCTGTACACCCTGTTCTTAACTGAAAGCATTATTGAATCCAACAATTTAAATTGAAAAACCAACAGAAATTATTAGTTTACGAAACAGGGCACACCTCCTGCTCTTTACGATAAAGCTGTACTAGTTCTGTGCTGAAAGCATTATTGAAACCGGCAAATACGGTCCGTTTGCAATCACAAATGTTTTACTTACTGATTGTCTTTCAAAACTATTTACGCATGAACAAGCACCTCAACTGTTGTGAGGTGCCAAAAGTAGCAGAAAATGTCAAAATTGTTTTGCACCGCAAAATTACAGAAAACATAACTTGGCTGTGGTACAATCTCTTTTCTGATTAAAATGGAATTAGAAATTTCAGCTTATATTTCAATGAGGCCTCTCCCAATATTCTAGGACCATACGATAATCATCATTCTACATTCTAAAAAATATCATCATTCTACAAAAAAAAATTATAATTTTACATATTTGAACCTAAGGGCTAGAAATCTCTTCAACAAGGTTCTTATTTTAACGAATTTGTTATACTGGTGTAATTTTAATATCGATACCTCCCATATTTGGGAATGTATTAACCTTCTTCGAATATCAAACGAATTTTTTTAGGATTTTACTTTTGGCAAATAACCCTAAACTCAATGTATTCCTCAGAGAGTCCATTAGCCTCTCCGTTCTCCCCCAAAAAAGAAGAAGTTTATATGACAGTGTACGCGTCAACAGAATCCATTTATAGGTTTTGTACTGATTATAAGTATAAATATTGCTATTTATACTGATTATAAGTATAAAAATATTCAGTAGCAACTAATTTGCTCGTAAAAAGCTATTAGCATATGATTGTTTGCATAAATAAAGAAAAGAGGAGAAACGCCCGTATCACAGTATAAATATATATACGAATAAGTAGCGAAAAGTTCGATACTCTCCATTAAAGAATATTGAAACAGAACCCCACAAGCGAAACCACTCTTCGTGACTCCACCTTCACACACACGCAATGATAAATGTTTAGCGCATCACTTACAACGAGCTTTTGGGAAAGGGAAACCGGTGATACATAAGCTATGATCTGATCTGATAGAAAACCAAGTAGTAATTGATACTATTGCTCTGACGGTCTAGGAACTTCCCAGATTGCGCACTATGAAATGTGTGTCGTGTTCAGAGAAACTTTTCGCCACTGATCTTATATATATTTACACTGTGAACTAAAATTTGGACATGGAAAAGCCTTTTTCAAGGCACCAGGAACATTCGCCCCTTTAACCAATGCCTCAGTACACCTCTGTGATAATTGCTGATGCGCAATCATACATCGTTGAGGTGATTTTATCAATCAACAAAAGAATTAGCTTAGTTGAATGAACCTTTAAATAAGTTTCTGTTGTAGCCGTTTATTTTGCATGGACTACTTGACTCTTTAGGACTCTTTAGGAGCCACCATATGGTATTACTGTCTCCGAAGCTGGGAAGATCAATATATAATTTTTCATTAATTTTTAATTCATTAGCTGTCTCAGAATTTAAAAACTGTGTGCCACACGGTTTTGTCTATTAAAATTTCAGAAAACTCTACTAACTGCGCACAACCTTTTTGCTTATTAAAAAGCCATGATCGATATGTGCGTTCGATTGGCTCGACAAGACAACCTCTGAGGAAAAAATAAAGAGAAATCAAATAAACATGCATATGTGATCTTTCTTCTCGGATAAAGCGCACAATAACCCATTTGTGTAAATATCAGAGGCAACGCTATAGCGTTGCCTATAGTAAAGGCCGAACGTCTCCAATGTTTATTATTATTATTATTTATTATTTTTTTCCCCAGAGGCACTTCATATGGAAGGGGTCGTCGTAGAAGCTTCAAAGGGGGCTCATTCGAATGGAAATTGAGAGTTCTAGTGCTCTTTTTAAGAGTCAAAAGTGATTGGAGGGTAATTAGCCCCCCCCCCGGCCCATCATTCTCCCAAACATATCCAATCAAACTTTTGAGACAGTCATTTTGTTCAGCATAGTTGATTTCCAGATAAAAAATATGTTTTTGAGGAGGAAACTCCCCCACAACCCTCAGGGCAAGGGTTTTAAGTTATGCCCGGGGGCCATATAAGAACGATGTTGGCACAATATATTATTTATTATTTTTTCCTTTAGAGCAGTGCACTTCGTATCGAAGAAGTTGTCGTAGAAACTTCGAAAAGGGCTCATTCAATTGGAAATTGGAGCGGCTTTTGTCCTTTTTAATAGTCGAAAGTGATTGGAAGGCAACTAACACCCCTTCCACGCCCATCATTTCCCAAAACATATCACATCAAAATTTTGAGATAGCCATTTTATTCAACGTAGTTGAAAGTTTTGGAAATTAGGTGTTTAAGGATGACAACCCCTCTCCCCACAGCCCTCAGGGCAAGGGTTATAAGTTATTTCCCCAAACACATCCAATCAAAATTTTGATATAGCCATTTTATTCTACGTAGTTTTAAGTTCTTTAAATTAGGTCTTTGAGGATGACAACCCCCCACAGCCCTCAGGGCAAGGGTTGTAAGTTATGCCCTGGTTGCATATAATATTTTGTATAAACAGCGTTGTCGTAGAAACGTTAAAAAGGGCTCATTCGATTGGAAATTTAAATGGCAAGTTCCTTTTTTTAATAGTCGAAAGTGATTCTAAGGCAACTGACACCCCTTCCACGCCCACCATTTCCCCAAACACATCTAATCAAAATTTTAATCTAGGCATTTTGTTCAACGTAGTTGAAAGTTCTGGAAATTATATGTGTGAGCAGAACACTCTCCCCCCACAGTCTTCAGGGGCAAGGGTTATAAGTTATTCTCTGGGGGCATATATGGTTCTTATGGAAGGAATGCTCATAAAAACTTAAGAGAGGGCTCATTTGATTGGAAATTGAAAGCTCTAGTTCATTTTTTATTTGTCAAAAGATATTGGAGGGTAGCCAGCTCCCCCCTTGTCCTGGGGGCATATATGGGTCTTATCGAAGGGATGCTCTTATTAATTTCAAAGATGTCTCATCTGATTGGAAATTGAAATTTCTAGTTCGTTTTTTAAGAGTCAAAAGAGATTGGAGGGCACCTAGCCCCCCTTCCCCCCTTTCACACCCTTTTTTCCTAAAACCCATCCGATAAGAACATTGAGATATCTTTTTTTAAATAGTTCAAAGACCATATAACGAAAACTCAGGGGTCGAAACAGCCACCCTGGGCCCGAGAGCAGGTGTTGAAAGTTATGCCATTGGGGAATATATGGTTCTTATTAAAGGTATGCTCGTAAAAACTTCAGAGATGGCTCATTTGATTGGAAATTGAAAGTTCTAGTTAAAATTTTAGAATAGAAAGAGATTGGAGGGCAACTAGCATCCCCTTCCACCCTCCACGCCCTTTTTTCCTGAAATCAATACGATAAGAACTTTGAGATAGTTTTTTTTTTAATAGTTCAAAGACCATATAACGAAGACTCTGGGGTCGACACAACCCCCCAAGGGCCGAGAGCAGGTGTTGTAAGTTTTTCCCTGGGGGAATATATGGTTCTTATTGAAGGGATGCTCGTAAAAACTTCAGAGATGGCTCATTTGATTGGAAATTGAAATTTCTAGGGCAACTAGCCCCCCTGCTCTTTTCCCCCCAAATACATCCCATAAAAGTTTTTAGATAGCCATTAAGTTAAAATTGCTCAAAAGTCAGGTAAAAAAATTCAGGTGTCGTCACAACCCCCCAGGTCCCGGGGGCAGGCGCTGTAAGTTATGCCCTTGGGCATATATGGATCGTATTAAAGGGATTCTCGTAGAAACTTCAGAGAGGGCTCATTTTATTGGAAATTGAAAGTTCGAGCTCACTTTTAATAGTCAAGAGAGATCTGAGGGTGGCTAGCCCCCCCCCCCCCAACCTTGTTTTTCCAAACCAATCTGATGAAAATTTTGGATAGACATTTTGTTAAATGTAGTTCAAAGGTCGGATAAGAAAAAATCTGGTGTCAATACAGCCCCCAGGACCCAGTGGAAGGCGTTCTAAGTTATGCCCTAAGGGCATTTATGGTTCTTATGAAAGGGATTCTCGTATAAACTTCATAGAGGGCTCATTTGATTGGAAATTGAAAGTTCTAGCTCACTTTTTGTAAGTCAAGAGAGTTAAGGGCAACTAAACCCCCCCCCCCCATGCTCTTTTTTCCCCAAACCCATCCGCCACTAATTTCGAGATAGTCAGTTTTTGGAAATTGTTCAAAAATTAGATAACAAAACTTCCCCCAGGGCCCGGGGGATAGGCGTTGTAAGTGTTGTCCTAGGGACCTATATGGTTCTTATGAAAAGGATTCTTGTATAAACTTCAGAGGGGGCTCATTCGATTGGAAATTGAAAGTTCTAGTTCAATTTTTAAGAGTTAAAAGATATCCGAGGGCAACTAGCCCCCCCCCCCCACATACACACCCTATTTCCCCAAGCCCATTTGATAAAATTTGTATAATAACTATTTCATTAAAAAATACTTCAAAGGTCAGATAAGAAAAACTCCTGTGTCGACGGAACCCGCCAGGGCCGGGAGAAAGGCGTTATGAGTAATGCTCTAGGGGCATATATACTTCTTATGGAAGGGATACTCGTATAAACTTCGGAGAGGGCTCATTTTATTGGAATTTGAAAGCTCTTGTTCACTTTTTAAGAGTCAAAAGAGATCGGAGGGCAACTAGCCACCTCCCCTTCCTCTACGCCCTAAATGCACCAGATAAAAATTTTGAGATAGACATTTTGTTAAAAATAGTTCAAAGTTCTGATAACAAAAAACTCCGGTGTCGACACAACCCCCCAGGGTCCGGAGGTAGGCGTTGTAAGTTATGCCCTGGGAGCATATATGGTTCTTATGGAAGGGATGCTCATATAAACTTCGTAGAGGGCTCATTTAATTGGAAATTGAAAGTTGTCATTCACTTTTTAAGAGTCAAAAGTGATTGGAGGGCAGCTATCCTCCCCCCACACTCTATTTATTTTTTTCCAGAGGCACTTCATATAGAAGGGGGCGTCGTATAAAAGTAGAAGGGGGTCTTATACTCCCGTACCCACACCATATATGGGCATAGAATACTGTCAGTACACCAAATAAGGGCATAGAGTCATTAAGGAGAACACGTGGTTAATGGGGTCAATGACCTCTTTTTCCAAGGTCGATTTATTTGATGTTTCTATGTGTAATAGCTCCGGGACGAAGGTTGCACATGCGCATTGAATTCTAACGGGAGCAATGTTATTGATTGCGTAATCGAAGGGGAAGTGAATTTCCGAGAACTTGATTGCGTAATCGAAGGGGAAGTGGATTTCCGAGAACTTGATTGCGTAATCGATCGCGAAATGGATTTCCGAGAACTTGAGTGCGTAATCGAGGGGGAAGTGAATTTCCGAGAAATTGATTGCGTAATCGAAGGGGAAGTGAATTTCCGAGAACTTTATTGCGTAATCGAAGGGGAAATGAATTTCCGAGAACTTGATTGCGTAATCGATGGGGAAGTGGATTTCCGAGAACTTGATTGCGTAATCAAAGTGTGTCAACAACAACAACATCGACCTTGACATTCGCTGAGAGCGTGCACTTACAACAACATCGACCTTGGAACACCTGTGCAGTCGACCTCAATTCACCTATCGTGAATCAATAATTCCCCTTAGAAACAACAAATTAATTTCCCCTTCTTGACAGATCAATCAATCAATGACATCATCTGTCAGACTTTAAAAATTTCCGCCTAGAAACATTTCTCCAGGAATAGATCCATATCATTAATGTCTTTGCCTCGGGAACAACTCTTTTGGTAGAACTCCAAAGGATATTAATAACCAAAGGACATGGAAACAATTAGGCAATAAACATCTTAGCGATGAATTGTTTTAGCGCGCGAGAAGGTTTCCTATTAATTTGAAATGCGTTAGCACAGAGATGCCAATAACACAGGAACACGCTGAATTTACGTTTAGTGATTATTTGGGCGAAACCGTTTTAGACAGGTTATGGAACTATTTCGGCGAAACAGATAGAGACATTTTAAAAGAAGATTTTTGAAGAGATTTTGGAGGAGGTTTTGAGTGTGGTCGTTATAATACACAAGTTTCATTTGAACAGTGTTGTGAGGTCCTCTAACCCAACCCCAAAGGGTTCCGATCCTCCTACCCCAACCCCGAAGGAAGCCCCCGGTCCTCAAAGCCCCCCAAGCTCCCAAAGGGCCACCGGCGCCCCCAAAACCCCACCCCGACCCCCAAAGGCCCATCCCCGGGCCGCAAATGTACCCCCCGCCCCCCAATGGCCCCCCCGCCCCCCAAAGGCCCAACCAGGGCCCCCAAGGGACTCCACCCGCCCCCAAACGCCCAACGAGCTCCCCAACGCCCCACCGGGTCCCAAAGGCCCTCCCCCCGCCCCCCACAGCCCCAAATACCCTCCCCGGGTCGTCAAAGGTCCCCCGGGCTGCCAAAGGGCTACCGGTGCCCCATAGGCCATCCACCGGTCCCCAGGTGCCCCAAAGGCCCACCCAGACCCCCAAAAGCCCTCTCCCGCCCCCCAAGCCCATCCCACTAGTGTTTGGTTGTGGTTTACCTTGTCACACTTACATTTTCTTGATTTTTCAAAGTTCATTTTGAATTTCTTTCGTTGAAATGCAAGAGTTGGAATATTTCAGAAGTGTTTGGTTATGGTTTACCTTGTCACAGTTACATTTTCTTGATTTTTCAAAGTTCATTTTGAATTTCTTTCGTTGAAATGCAATAGTTGGACTATTTCAGTAGTGTTTGGTTATGGTTTACCTTGTCACAGTTACATTTTCCTGATTTTTCAAAGCTCATTTTGAATTTCTTTCGTTGAAATGCAAGAGTTGGACTATTTCAGTAGTGTTTGGTCGTGGTTTACCTTGTCACAGTTACATTTTCATGATTTTTCAAAGTTGATTTTGAATTTCTTTCGTTGAAATGCAAGAGTTGGAATATTTCAGTAGCGTTCGGTTGTGGTTTACCTTGTCACAGTTACATTTTCTTGATTTTTCAAAGTTCATTTTGAATTGCTTTCATTGAAATTCAAGAGTTGGAATATTTCAGTAGTGTTTGGTTGTGGATTACCTTGTCACAGTTACATTTTCTTTATTTTTCAAAGCTCATTTTGAATTTCCTTTGTTGAAATGAAAGAGTTGGACTATTTCAGTAGTGTTTGGTTGTGGTTTACCTTGTCACAGTTACATTTTCTTGATTTTTCAAAGCTCATTTTGAATTTCCTTTGTTGAAATGCAAGAGTTGGACTCTTTCAGTAGTGTTTGGTTGTGGTTTACCTTGTCACAGTTAAATTTTCTTGAGTTTTCAAAGTTCATTTTGAATTTCTTTCTTTGAAATGCAATAGTTGGAATATTTCAGTAGTGTTTGGTTGTGGTTTACCTTGTCACAGTTACATTTTCTTGATTTTTCAAAGATCATTTTTAATTTACTTTGTTGAAATGCAAGAGTTGGACTATTTCAGTAGCATTCAGTTGTGGTTTACCTTGTCAAAGTTACATTTTCTTGATTTTTCAAAGTTCATTTTGAATTTCCTTTGTTGAAATGCAAGAGTTGGAATATTTCAGTAGTGTTTGGTTGTGGTTTACCTTGTCACAGTTACATTTTCTTGATTTTTCAAAGTTAATTTTAATTTATTTCATTGAAATGCAAGAGTTGGAATATTTCAGTAGTGTTTGGTTGTGGTTTACCTTGTCACAGTTAAATTTTATTGATTTTTCAAAGTTCATTTTGAATTTCTTTCGTTGAAAAGCAAGAGTTGGAATATTTCAGTAGCGTTTGGTTGTGGTTTACCTTGTCACAGTTACATTTTCTTGATTTTTCAAAGTTCATATTGAATTTCTTTCGTTGAAAAGCAAGAGTTGGAATATTTCAGAAGTGTTTGCTTGTGGTTTACCTTGTCACAGTTACATTTTCAAGATTTTTCAAAGTTCATTTTGAATTTCTTTCGTTAAAATGCAATAGTTGGAGTATTTCAGTAGCGTTCGGTTATGGTTTACCTTGTCACAGGTAAATTTTCATGATTTTTCAAAGATCATTTTGAATTTATTTCGTTGAAATGCAAGAGTTGGAATATTTCAGTAGTGTTTGGTAGTGGTTTACCTTGTCACAGTTACATTTTCTTGATTTTTCAAAGTTGATTTTGAATTTCTTTCGTTGAAATGCAAGAGTTGGAATATTTCAGTAGTGTTTGGTTGTGGTTTACCTTGCCACAGTTACATTTTCTTGATTTTTCAAAGTTCATTTTGAATTGCTTTCGTTGAAATTCAAGAGTTGGAATATTTCAGTAGTGTTTGGTTGTGGATTACCTTGTCACAGTTACATTTTCTTGATTTTTCAAAGTTCATTTTGAATTTCTTTCGTTGAAATGCAAGAGTTGGAATATTTCAGTAGTGTTTGTTCGTGGATTAGCTTGTCACATGTACATTTTCTTGATTTTTCAAAGTTCATTTTGCATTTCCTTCGTTGAAATGCAAGAGTTGGAATATTTCAGTAGTGTTTGGTTGTGGTTTACCTTGTCACAGTTACATTTTCTTGATTTTTCAAAGATGATTTTGAATTTCTTTAGTTAAAATGCAAGAGTTGGAATATTTCAGTAGTGTTTGGTTGTGGTTTACTTTGCCACAGTTACATTTTCTTGATTTTTCAAAGTTCATTCTGAATTGCTTTCGTTGAAATTCAAGAGTTTGAACATTTCAGTAGTGTTTGCTTGTGGATTAACTTGTCACAGTTACATTTTCTTGATTTTTCAAAGTTCATTTTGAATTTCTTTAGTTGAAATTCAAGAGTTGGAATATTTCAGTAGTGTTTGGTTATGGTTTACCTTGTAACAGGTACATTTTCTTGATTATTCAAAGTTCATTTTGAATTTATTTCATTTAAATTAAAGAGTTGGAATATTTCAGTAGAGTTTGGTTGTGGTTTACATTGTCAAAGTTACATTTTCTTGATTTTTAATAGTTACTTTTGAATTTCTTTTGTTGAAATTCAAGAGTTGGAATTTCAGTGGCGTTTGGTTGTGGTTTAACTTGTCAAAGTTAAATTTTCTTGATTTTTCAAAGTTCATTTTGAATTTCTTTTGTTGAAATGCAAGAGTTGGAATATTTCACTAGCGTTTGGTTGTGGTTTACGTTGTCACAGTTACATTTTCTGGATTTTCCAAAGTTCATATTGAATTTCTTTCGTTGAAAAGCAAGATTTGGAATATTTCAGAAGTGTTTGGTTGTGGTTTAACTTGTCACAGTTACATTTTCTTGATTTTTCAAAGTTCATGTGAATTTATTTCATTGAAATGCAAGAGTTGGAATATTTCAGAAGTGTTTGGTTGTGGTTTACCTTGTCACAGTTAAATTTTCTTGATTTTTCAAAGCTCATTTTGAATTTCTTTCATTGAAATGCAATAGTTGGAATATTTCAGTAGTGTTTGGTTGTGGTGTACCTTGTCGCAGTTATATTTTCTTGATTTTTCAAAGTTCATTTTGAATTTCATTCGTTGAAATGCACGCGTTGGACTATTTCAGTAGTGTTTGGTTGTGGTTTACATTGTCACAGTTAGATTTTCATGATTTTTCAAAGCTCATTTTGAATTGCTTTCGTTGAAAAGCAAGAGTTGGAATATTTCAGTAGTGTTTGCTTATGGTTTACCTTGTCACAGTTACATTTTCTTGATTTTTCAAAGTTCAATTGAATTTCTTTCGTTGAACTGCAAGAGTTGGACTATTTCAGTAGTGTTTGGTTCTGGTTTACCTTGTCACAGTTACATTTTCATGATTTTTCAAAGTTCATTTCGAATTTCTTTCGTTAAAATGCAAGAGTTGGACTATTTCAGTTGTGTTTGGTTATGGTTTACCTTGTCACAGTTACATTTTCCTGCTTTTTCAAAGTTAATTTTGAATTTCTATCTTTGAAATGCAAGAGTTGGAATATTTCAGTAGTGTTTGGTTGTGGTTTACCTTGTCAAAGTTACATTTTCATGATTTTTCAAAGTTAATTTTGAATTTCTTTCATTGAAAAGCAAGACTTTGACTATTTCAGTAGCGTTTGGTTGTGGTTTAACTTGTCACAGTTAAATTTTCTTGATTTTTAAATTTTCATTTTTAATTTCTTTCGTTGAAATTAAAGAGTTGGAATATTTCACTAGTGTTTGGTTGTGGTTTACCTTGTCACAGTTACATTTTCTTGATTTTTCATAGTTCGTTTTGAATTTCTTTCTTTGAAAAGCAAGAGTTGGAATATTTCAGTAGTGTTTGGTAGTGGTTTACCTTGTCACAGTTATATTTTCTTGATTTTTCAAAGTTCATTTGAATTTCTTTCATTGAAATGCAAGAGTTGGAATATTTCAGTAGTGTTTTGTTGTGATTTACCTTGACACAGTTACATTTTCTTGATTTTTCAAAGTTCATTTTGAATTTCTTTCATTGAAATGCAATAGTTGGAATATTTCAGTAGTGTTTGGTAGTGGTTTAACATGTCACAGTTACATTTCTTGATTTTTCAAAGTTAATTTTGAATTTCTTTCGTTGAAATGCAAGAGTTGGACTATTTCAGTAGTGTTTGGTTGTGGTTTACAGTGTGAGAGTTACATTTTCATGATTTTTCAAAGACCATTTTGAATTGCTTTCGTTGAAAAGCAAGAGTTGGAATATTTCAGTAGTGTTTGGTTTTGGTTTACCTTGTCACAGTTACATTTTCATGATTTTTCAAAGTTCATTTTGAATTTCTTTCGTTGAAATGCAAGAGTTGGAATATTTCAGTAGTGTTTGGTTATGGTTTACCTTGTCACAGTTACATTTTCTTGATTTTTCAAAGTTCATTTCGAATTTCTTTCGTTGAAATGCAAGAGTTGGAATATTTCAGTGGTGTTTGGTTATGGTTTACCTTGTCACAGTTACATTTTCCTGATTTTTCAAAGTTCATTTTGAATTTCTATCGTTGAAATGCAAGAGTTGGACTATTTCAGTAGTGTTTGGTTGTGGTTTACCTTGTCACAGTTACATTTTCATGATTTTTCAAAGTTCATTTTGAATTTCTTTCACTGAAATGCAAGACTTGGAATATTTCAGTAGTGTTTGGTTGTGGATTAACTTGTGACAGTTACATTTTCTTGATTTTTCATAGTTCATTTTGAATTGCTTTCGTTGAAATGCGAGAGTTGGAATATGTCAGTAGTGTTTGGTTATGGTTTACCTTGTCACAGTTACATTTTCTTGATTTTTCAAAGTTCATTTTGAATTTCTTTCATTGAAATTCAAGAGTTGGACTATTTCAGTAGTGCTTGCTTATGGTTTACATTGTCACAGTTACATTTTCTTGATTTTTCAAAGGTCATTTTGAATTTCTTTCATTGAAATGCAAGAGTTGGAATATTTCAGTAGTGTTTTGTTATGGTTTAAATCTTCACAGCTACATTTTCTTTATTTTTCAAAGTTCATTTTGAATTTCTTTCGTTGAAATGCAAGAGTTGGACTATTTCAGTGGTGTTTGCTCATGGTTTACCTTATCACAGTTACATTTTCTTGATTTTTCAAAGCTCATTTTGAATTTCTTTCGTTGAAATGCAAGAGTTGAAATATTTCAGCTGTTTTTGCTCATGGTTTACATTGTCACAGTTACATTCTCTTGATTTTTCAAAGTTCATTTAGAATTTCTTTCGTTGAAATGCAAGAGTTGGACTATTTCAGTGGTGTTTGGTTATGGTTTACATTTTCAAAGTTCCATTTTCTTGATTTTTCAAAGTTTATTTTGAATTTCTTTCGTTGAAAAGCAAGAGGTGGAATATTTCAGTAGTGTTTGCTTATGGTTTACCTTGTCACAGTTGCATTCTCTTGATTTTTAAAAGTTCATTTTAATTTCTTTCGTTGAAATGCAAGAGTTGGAATATTTAAGTAGTGTTTTGTTGTGGTTTACCTTGCCACAGTTGCATTTTCTTGATTTTTCAAAGTTCATTTTGAATTTCTTTCATTGAAATGCAAGAGTTGGACTATTTCAGTAGTGTTTGCTTATGGTTTACCTTGTCACAGTTGCATTTTCTTGATTTTTCAAATGTTAGTTTGAATTTCTTTCATTGAAATGAAAGAGTTGTAATATTTCAGTAGTGTTTGGTTGTGATTCACATTATCACAGTTTCAGTTTCTTGATTTTCAAATTAATTTTGAATTTCTTTCATTGTCATGCACGAGTTGGAATATTTCACTAGTTTTTGGTTCTGGTTTACCTTGCCACATTTACACACATGTATACACATGTACACACATGTGCTTATCATGAGTGCTCATGATTAGTTAACCTAACCTTTTCCGGTGAGTATGGTTATGTTAGACTAGATTAAGTTAGGTTAGATTAGGTTAGGTTAGGTTAGCCCATTTACGCTTCACATAGGTTAGCTTAGGTTAGGTGAGAGACAGGCAAAAATTAGGTGTATGATTAGGTTAGGTTAGATTAAGTTAGGTTAGGTTAAGTTAGGTTAGGCTAGGTTAGCCTACGTACGCATGCGTACGTAGGCTAACCTAGCCTAACCTAACTTAACCTAACCTAACTTAATCTAACCTAACCTAATCATACACCTAACTTTTTGCCTGTCTCTCACCTAACCTAAGCTAACCTATGTGAAGCGTAAATGGGCTAACCTAACCTAACCTAATCTAACCTAACTTAATCTAGTCTAACCTAACCATACTCACCGGAAAAGGTTAGGTTAACTTATCATGAGCACTCATGATAAGCACATGTGTGTACATGTGTATACATGTGTGTAAATGTGTCAAGGTAAACCAGAACCAAACACTAGTGAAATATTCCAACTCATGCATTTCAATGAAAGAAATTCAAAATGAATTTGAAAATCAAGAAAATGTAACTGTGATAAGGTAAATCATAACCAAACACTACTGAAATATTCCAACTCTTTCATTTCAACGAAAGAAATTCAAAATTAACTTTGAAAAATCCAGAAAATGTAACTGTGACAATGTAAACCACAACCAAACACTACTGAAATATTCCAACTCTTGCATTTCAATGAAAGAAATTCAAAATTAACTTTGAAAAATCAAGAAAATGCAACTGTGGCAAGGTAAACCAAAACCAAACACTACTGAAATATTCCAACTCTTGCATTTCAACGAAAGAAATTCAAATGAACTTTGAAAAATCAAGAGAATGCAACTGTGGCAAGGTAAACCATAAGCAAACACTACTGAAATATTCCAACTCTTGCTTTTCAACGAAAGAAATTCAAAATGAGCTTTGAAAAATCAAGAAAATGTAACTGTGATAATGTAAACCATAACCAAACACAACTGAAATAGTCCAACTCTTGCATTTCAACGAAAGACATTCAAAATGAACTTTGAAAAATCAAGAGAATGTAACTGTGACAATGTAAACCACAACCAAACACTTCTGAAATAGTCAAACTCTTGCTTTTCAAAGAAAGAAATTCAAAATGAGCTTTGAAAAATCAAGAAAATGTAAATGTGATAAGGTAAACAATAAACAAAAACCACTGAAATAGTTCAACTCTTGCATTTCAACGAAAGAAATTCGAAATGAACTTTGAAAAATCAAGAAAATGTAGCTGTGACAAGGTAAATCATAACCAAACACTACTGAAATATTCCAACTCTTGCATTTCAAAGAAAGAAATTCAAAATGATCTTTTAAAAATCCAGAAAATGTAACTTTGACAATGTAAACCATAAGCAAACACTACTGAAATAGTCCAACTCTTGCATTTCAATGAAAGAAATTCAAAATTAACTTTGAAAAATCAAGAAAATGTAACTGTGGCAAGGTAAACCACAACCAAACACTACTGAAATAGTCCAACTCTTGCATTTCA